>NC_057801.1:420577692-420592329 GCF_018294505.1 Triticum aestivum | reverse complement strand
GGGGCGGCGGCGGCACGGGGGTGGGATGGCGCGGGGCGGTGGCGGCTCGGGCGCGGGCGGAGAGAGAGGGGGGACAGATAGAGATGTGCGCGGGCGGGCATCGATGGATTTTAGTTAGGGCACGGTTCTTTGCCGTCTGCTAGCAGACGACAAAGATCCTAGCTAACGGACGTTAGTTTGGCCAGGTTCTTTGCCGTCAGGTAGCGGACGGCAAAGAAAGTGTCTGTTCGGTGTTACTCGTTAGTGGGCCACCCTGATTATTTGTCGTCCGCTAGTGGACGCTAAATTTTCTATGCCGTCCGCTAGCGGACGGCAAAGGGCTAGCTGACGGCAAACATGATCTGTGCCGTCAGCTGCATCTTTGCCGTCAGCTTCTTTTAAGCTGAGGGCAAAGACCTTCTTTGCCGCCAGCTAGCAGATGGCAAAGATCTAGCTGACAACAAAGATCCTGATTCCAGTAGTGACAGGGGGTGTCGGTGAGTAGAGGGATGGCCTGGCTAGTGGTGGGAGTAGTAGGGGGCGGTGAGGCCTCCACGGCATCACAGCCGACCACGGGAGGCAGGAGCACGCGGCACGACCGGCGCTGGTTTGGGCGGCTGGAGCAAGAAGACCAGAGGTTGAAGAAGCACTATGGCCGTTGGATGAACATCGTACGATAACAGGAGCTAGAATCGTTCATATTGACTAAGTTTACAAAGCCCTCCATCCCCGTCAACTTGGTAGGCCCACAAGTCAGCCTCCCACTATGCTGGGTTCCAGCTGGCAGGGGGAGTATTCATTTTTGTGTGTGTAATAAGGAGGCACTTCCTTGCGTGCGAAGATAGCTGGTGGTCCGACCTGTCAGCGGGGGGGCATGTTTTTTTCACGAAATACAGAGGCCCTTCTGGTGGGTCCAAGATGTCAGGTGAAGGAATCATTATTTTACGCGTAATAAGGAGGCATTTCCTTGTGTGCAGCAGTGGACCCAGCTGTCAGCCTCTCCACGCACAGTCTACCTCCGTTGGTGTAGTTCGTTGACCACATTGAACACGCCGCACCGAGCGCATCCAAGGTGGTGGACAACGGCGAGGCCCCGGACAACAACGAGCCAGAGATGGGAAGACGCGGGAGTAGAGTCGCAGACGAAGAGGTGTACGAGGGTTAACTGGTTCTAGTGCGGTGTGGTTTGGCAGTCGGTGGAGAAGAACATGAGGTGTGGAGGGGTGGAGGGATGGCCTGGCCAACGGTGGAGTAGCGCTTCATAGTGAAGCGTGCTAAGCAGAGCTGCTAGCAACAGGAGGCGGGAGGTGGTCCCGGCGGTGCTGGAGGAAGAAGACGAGAGATTGAAGATGGATGCCGGTCGTTGGATGTAAATCCAACGGCTAACATGTCAGAATTATTTGTTGACTAAATTGACAACGACTTGCATTGGCTTCGACCTATTGGCCCACATTTCAGCCTCCAAAAATGTGGCACGTATTCAACCCATTTTTTCAGAATTTACAGTCTTTTTTTTGCGCGGTAGAATTTACAGTCAGTTTGATCTTTTTTTGAATTACAGTCCATTAGCTGGGTTGGGTGAACAAACAATGTAGCGTCCATGCGGTCCATTTATTTTTTCCAAAAAAATTACAAGCCATTTGCACTTTCTCGAAATACACAATTTTGTTGGGCTGATTCTAATTATAATGTTGGGTTGGGCCAGCAATGTTATCAAAAAATAAAAAGGGGCTGAGCATTTTGTTATAAATATATTTAAATAATAAGTTATATTATTACATTCGTCCTTAAATCTTACCAAGCTTTTGTACACAATCACTAGGATTTTCGTGCCAAAACAATCCAGGATTTTATTGTTAAGAAATTAATTTTATAAGTTAATAAGATGTGGGATATTGTTTTCTTACATATGTAATTATCTATTAAATATATGATGACAATAAAAATAATATATAGTAACATATAAAATAATTTAAATATATATAATATAGTTAGAAGGGAAACATAAGTTGGACCTGGCGTTCCTATTCTTATATAAAAAAATAGAACAGACCTCTGCGTTTTCTTCAAAAAAATACATAAATTGGGTTGTCGATGTTTCAGGAAAAATAAAACCTTGGATGGAAGGTCCATAGGCCGGTCGATACATGACAGCCCTCAAGAAAATACAAACATGCCTATGGACCTCCCATCCGAGGTCGTGGGCTGCGCATGTTAAAAAAGAAAGCCTAGACGGGGCAGCCCAAAACCCAGCTGATACTTGCTGCCCAAGTGATAATAAATGATACCTGCCAGCTCCCCGGCTTCATTGTGAATTTATCTCCTATAGTAACTACGTTGAAGCACCTAAAAAAAGTAACTATGTTGACAAACCCGTGGGCCCCAACGTCAGTATAGCATTAGGAGGAAGTATTTTTTTCGATGAGGCACTTGCTTGCGTACGGCCATAGACCTGGTGGGTCCTGACTGTCTGCCTCTCCATGTACAGTCCTATCCAGATTCCTCTCGTTTGTTCAGCATATTCACAACGGCAGACAGCGGCGTCGCGGCGAGCGCACAAGGGCGCAGGAGGGGATCCAATCCCCTGAGGAAGTGCCTTATTATTAACGAAACTACTGAACTAGCCTAGTGGCCAAGTGACACTACCCGACAGCTACTCCGCCCGGGTTCGATTCCACCTGTGCAGGGAAAATATCTCCAAATTTTTTGCCTCTGCCTTTATTGACATGTGGGTCCCCATTGTCATCTATGAACACCACGTCCAACACTTGCCAAAACTTCGTTCCTCGTTTTCTCTGTGTTTCGCACACTCGACATTGTGTGGGCATTTTGAAAATAGCATATCTTTTTGACTGTGCATCATATGAAGATGTGCTATGCATGAATGTTGATCAGCATGATGTAAACTGGCTGGTAGTTCCATTTTCGACCATGAATAAAACTTCCAAAATGATGTTAACCCTGTTTGAAAAGGCTGTGTTAATATAAATGCTCTGTCTCTGAAAATTGCAGTTTCTTATCTGAAACTGAAATGTGCAGTTTCTTCTCTGAGAATCACCTTGTCTGCACTTTTATACTCCTATGAAACTACATTTTTTAAGTGCTAAAAATAGATCTCTAGAATTCATAAAATACTTCATATGCTCAATACTGCAAATCTGAAATTCAAAAGACATTCATATCTGAAAGTACTCTCAAAATACACAACACAAAACACAATTCACGACCTGCAAATACTGACAACCCTAAGCTCCTCCTGACAATTCACAACCTGCCCGACTATTGGGCTGGGGGGCAGTCCCTTCCTATTCCTCAGCGGCAGACAGCCGCCCCATGAGTCAATGTGAACCGCGAGGGATAGGATGGCGGGGAAGCGTCATCGGGGCAACTGCTTTTCTCCTCTTGCAGTTGGGTTTGGTCGACGAAGACTCCACCGGCTCGCTCTAGCAGGACACCCTCACAAACGGCACCCAGTAGATGCTCGATCCTTCAATCTCTGGTGGATGCTTCTTCTGGGATCGATACGCCCACCACCGCTCCCTCACGATCGGATTCGGTGAATCTGTCTACTCCATGGCCCAGAGGAGCAGCTCTATGTAGTCCCGCGCGACTCCCTCCGGGAGTATCGCCACCTTTTCGCTCTGTTGCAGATATTTGGCCATGGATGTCGCCTTCGCCGCTAGTTGGTCCTTGTTGTCAAACCAAGACTGTATCTCCAACATCCTAGCTAGCTTCACAGGGTCGCCGTCTGCGATCCTCACGTATCGGTTGTACTCCTCCATCGATCTACTTCTCCACAACACCTTTACTCACCGGCGGTGGTTTTTGAATGGAAAAGGAGAGGAGCAGCGCTGGTTTTGGATTAGAACGAGAGAGGAGCGACACTGGTTTTGGACTGGAACAGGAGAGGAGGGGCGGCGGTTTTGTAATGGAAGAGGAGAGGAGCGGTGCTGGATTTAGATTGGAACAGGAGAGGAGCGGTGGCGGTTTAAGAGGAGAAGAGCGGAAGAGCGGCACTGTTCTTGCAAGTATTTTTTTGTTTTGTGTATTTTGGGTCAATGTTTGACCACGTACTGTATTTGACAAGCAAAATGTGAATGCATGTCACCAAAAATTGTATCATTTGGTTCGTATCTGAATGTACTTTCAAATTATATTATTTTTGCAACATATAACATATATTTTATGTGCGAAAATCATGGTCAATTATGACCCAGAATAAAACGGAGACTAGTTAATGTGGGGTCACTTTCTTAGTTGAAGGGTAAATTGATTTTGATTTTGATCCAGTCACAGCGTGCCGGCCCTCTCGTCCAATCCTAAATTGCTGCCGCACGCTCCTCTCCCTCTTCTCCATTGCAAAACCACCTCCTCTCCTCTCCATCATCTCCATTCCAAAACCACCATCTCGCCTCTCCCTCTTCTTTATTGCAAGACCACCATCTCTCCTCCCATCTTCCAAAGCTAGCACCAGACCACTCAGAAGGACATCTATGGAGAGGATGCAGTAGCGAATCAGGTAGATCGCCGGCGGCGACCAGACAAAGTTAGCCAGGTTGGAGGAGATCCTTACTTGGTTTGACAATGAGTGGGAGATTTCGAGGATGGTGAGGGCCATGTGGCAATATATGCGAAAGAGCGAGAAGGCGGCGATGTACATGTACTCCTCGGCGGCAGTCACACCGCGGTCCTCCGAGTTCATCGAGTATCTCCTTTGGGCGATGGAGCAGACAGATTCGCCCGAGGCGACAGTCAGGCGGAGGTGGTGGGCGTACAGGTCGAAGGTCGAGCACCCAGAGGATAACGAATCGATCGAGTATGGTGTGCTATTCGTGAGGGTGCAGAGCCAGCCAGAGCCACAGGAGTATTCGTTCTCCCACCTCAAGAGGAGGCCGGATGGCGCAACGTCCCTTCCCCGCCGTTCTCCATGGTTCCCTCGACGCTCACCTCATTTCAACGGCGGCGGTAGGGTTTAAGGTAAGCTTCACACTAACCTAATCTTCCACCTACTCATGCTTACAATCAGTGTGACAGCTAATGAAAATCATGCTTACAATCAGTCTCCGAGTACTACGCCAATCACCCTAAAATAGCTCTGGACCTTTGGGTCAAAGTTGTGACACAGTGTACAAATAAAGAAAAATAGATTGGTGCTTCTTTCAGAAAAGGGTACTCCCTAGAAAACTGCCAATATAATCTACTAGTATTTGGTAGAGGATTTGCTGGCGAGAAAGATTCGTCCATAGAGAGCGCCACACATCCCACTGGTGGTGGTGGATGCCAATGCGTGCATGGAGCATGGTTGGGGTCGGTAATTTTTACTTGGCATACCTCGCACTCTGCATATATGTCGGTTCCATATGTACATTTGTGCAGTTCCACCAAAATGCAGCTGATAACCCTGTTTGCACAGATAATGAAAAAGCGTGATTACATTATAGTGGCACTAGTTGATGAAACACACAAAATAAATAGAAGAAAATATTGCGATAGTATCATAGTATGCCATGCTACGAGGGCGCGATGGGCCCTACGACGCCTCATATGGTATGCCTCATACTGGAAATCATCCCAAGTCTCCCAGATACACCTTCTGCCAGTGATGAACATCAGTGTACAACGGTAGTACAAGGTGGCGCCTTGAGACATTCAAATCTCTATTTTTGTACAGATCAACTAAAATTAAGCACCCCTGTTTGCAGAAACACTTAAACATTAACAATGGGACTAGTTGATGAAACATACATTAACAAAGAGAAGCACTTTATTTATCTACATTGGAAATGAAATGATAGAGAGGACACTCGCTCTATTTTAACTGTATTATTACTTCATTTTATCAGTGACACTAGGGTCGAGAGGTGGCAAACGAGGTGTACCGTGCGTTCTCAAGGATGGAGGCCAGGGGTGCTTAGACTGGGGTGCTGAAGCTGGCTCTTTCAGTCACCAACATGGATGATTCAATTCATGGGACCTTTTGGTGTACTTCACCTAAAATGAAGCAATGTCCCGTGAGCTAGCAGCTTCTTCATTTTTTTAAGAAAAGGGCTCCAGCCCCGGTTCCATTTCCATCAGAAAACGAAACCCACAGAGCTTCTTCTTCATTAGTTGCAATAAATTGAGCAACATGAAGGTTGGTTGTGAAGCTTCTGGAATGTTCAACTATAATTTGGGTATCATTTGTGCAGTCCAACTAAGATCGAGCGTGAAATGTATATCTCTGTTTGCACAAAAAAGGTGGAAAGGAGGGTGATTAACAAGTGATGAAACATGCATCAAATGAAAAGAAGCATGTTCCTTATATGAATGGAAATCCTATAAGGACAGTAGCAATTTCTAAAGCAGTGGCATTGCTAGATATTAGTGTGGGCATTAGGATTAACTATGACAACCGTTAAATACGACATTACTTTGGGCACGGGAGAGTAGGTGGACCTGGACAGTTGCATTTCTAACGAAAAGAACCAACTTATCTTAATGGGAAATTTAGCAGGACATGTAAAAAAGTGCCATTGATTCATATTACTGGAGGCATTACATTGAAAACAACACTAGTTTAACGTGTCCTTACTTTTAACAGTGCGACTGCTACATTTTACCAGTGGCATTACATAAGAGTGGCTCGGGGCAACAAACATCAGAACAGGATATCTGGGTTGGTCCTTTTTTGTTCGGTATAGCCACCTTATACTGTGTGAGGCTAGCAAATCTAGTGCTGGACTTACTCTGTGACTTGTCCCCCAGTCCCCACTTTCTTTCCTTTCTCAACCAATAGATCGGGTTTATATTGAATGTGTACTGCGTTTCCCTTTATTTCCCTATTAGACCTAGAGACCAGTTGGATAGCCAGTCTCTGCTACTTTTCGCCCCCATTATTTCCTCTTTTGATCAAGTCATAGATTCAAGTAACAAATCTTTCCCCACCCCACCCCCTTTCTTCCTTGTTTGAACCAAGTAGTACTAGATTCGAGTGCATGAACTAGTTTTACCCATTAACCGTAAAAAATTAGGTGGTTTTCGAACAGCCGATCGATCCTATCTACGAGGGGGCCTGAGAAATAGTAAAATATACAAACGCAGCGACGTCAGGAGCTCGGGAAGTAGAGCAAGGCCGGTTTTGAAGGAAGTTATACCTGATGGTCACCGGGATGTCGCTAGGTGGGCGGCGGGAGTCGGATCTGCCCACGCTACGGCAACAAGGAAGAAGGGGTCGGAAGCCCTCCCTCGTCAGCGGTGCTTGGGAGAGAACGGCAAGGTAGGCTGATCGGGACGCGCCAGCAGTGGGTAAGAGCCGTCGCCGAGGACGACCGCGTGAACGTTGCACCTTCTCACCTTCCCCGGCGGGGAGGATCCAGCTGGATCTGTGACCAGCTGAGTAGAGAGAGAGAGAGTGTGGCCACCGCTCTCGTGTTTAGATCTGGAGAGGATGAGACAGTGTGAAGAGAGCAACACTAGCAAGCAAGCGCGGAGGCTCCTGCCTATATAGTGGAGTACTAGTTTTCTTTTGTCTACCAGAGCCGGCTTGACCTCATTAATGACTGTCGAGAAGTCTTCATGCACGTGGCCTGGAGGCGCAGTTGTCGTCATTTTGATCTGAAGCACCGGATTATAACATATAACACGAAAAAATGCCACATGACAAGAAATCAAAACCTCACTGCCCAAAGGAGACAACATGAATCCCGACGGACAAACTAGACGAGGAACAAAGCTCAAATTAAAGATAAACTCGTAGAAAAGGGGTCCATCGATAGATGTCCTAATTAACATAGCCGGCTTGACCTAGATGGCAACCGAGTAGTCTTCGTGCATGTGCCCCCAATGACTAGCCTAACTCAGTTGTCGCTGTTTAACCCTCGCAGTGATCCGAAGCACATGACACCTAATTTTGCGAGATGACAAGAAACCTTTTTTTAGATTTCTCACCAGAACTACAGCCCTGTACAACACAGCCTACATGATATGTAGACGATAGCCAATCCAGGCGTGTCTGCTGGAGTCTGGTCACATGCATGGATGAATTGATCTTCTGTGTCTTGCAGGGATCGTCCAGGCACCAACGTAGTACAACACTTCTCTAGTACTATCGCTCGTCTCCCTCTTCTATTAAGTCACCCGACTTGCGGGGTCGGGGAGTGTGCCTATGGTCGGTTCTCAATTGCGGTCCCACATGTGTGTGCAAACGCAATATGACGCGCGTTCCATTCGGAGAGCAGCGTGCGAGACCGACCGACCGTCTGGGGTGCGACGCGAACGCGGCGGGTGTGCTGTATACTCCGTACATGTGTACCACCGTTTTCTAGAGGCTTTGCTCTATGGCGCAATCCATGGATACAAAATTAGTATACTGTACTATTTAAAAGTCGATGGTGGGGCTTTTCCTATGCGGTAGGCGGGGCAGTTCTGCCTAGTCGGTTCGATAGAGACGCGAGAAGATGAGGGAGTAGGGTGCTGCAAACGTAGGGTTGTGTGATTTGACAGCGAGTTACTGTTGGACAGGTGGGGGCCCGTGATTTGACTTGCCATTATCATTTTAACTGCGGTGCAATGATCGGCGCGAGTCTCCCGATTCCTGACCACCTCCAAACAGGTGCCTCTCCCAATGCTCCACCATGTAGTAGAGGCTAGCTCTTGCATGAGAGCCCACTTCTCCACTTTTTCCTTGCCTCTCTTTCCTCCACATATGCAAAAATGCCATGTAAAGCACACTATTGTACTTACTTGCTCCTATAGGTGCTAATCTTGCCACATAGGCATAAAGTCTGATGTGGCAAGTTAATCAAGAAGAGAGAGACTAGTTTGGTGACCCAAGGAAGAAACGGTGCTAAGCGCGTGTACCTAGGTGAAAAGACAATTTTGAGTCTATAGCTAATTAAATAAAGCAAACTTAGCAACAAAAAACTAATAAGCACCTATGCATTGGGGACTTGATTGCTAAGCAATTTAATGCCCTTGGCACCTCATCTAAAGCACCATTTCATTGGGAGAGGTCACTCCTTCGCAAATGCAATAAATACTACTCCCTCTGTCCCATAATATAAGAACGTTTTTTGGCACTACACTAGTGTCAAAACGTTCTTATATTATGGGATGGAGGGAGTACGAAGAAAGAGATAGAGAGAAGTAAAAAAAATTACATTTATAGCCAACCTTATAGCTAACCTTGTTGTAGTATGAGTGACTAAGTGATGACTATGTATGACATGCCAACATCAGATAGCCTAACGCACCGTGTTAAATCTCCAAGGGCGCGGCCGCGCGAGCGACGCGACGGTCATGGTAGGCGCGACCATGATACAGGCTGCTGGAAGCCCTTGGATCCGAGATCAAACGGTCGCATCCTAAGTTGCTGAAAATTTGCAGAATAACCCTCCAGGATAGGATATTCACCCATAGGTCTAGAATCACACCATGCAACCAATCGATCTCAGATCCAAGGGCTCTTGGAAGCCCGTATCATGGGATAATGGAAAGCCACTACCCTACCATTCGCACGCTGGCAGTTCGCTCCTACTCGTCCCCGCACGTCCTTTAATATTATAGCGGTTCGCTCCTAGTCGTCCCGACCCTTCACAATATAGCAGTTCCACTAATCCTAACCCTCCTCCCAAATCCATGGCATACCAAATCTCCATGATCGGCAGTGAGTACAAGGTTAGAACCATCACCGGTGATGAGTTCGATGTCATCTACACCCGTTCTTTCGCGACGGTGAAAGGATGCCTTTCTCGCTTCAGACGCATGTTCGAAAACTCAGATGATGAGTGGGTCGCTGGGCTAGATGTTGAGTACACCATAGTTCTGGGACGAGAGAAGGATCTAAAGGAGGAAGACAGGAAGAAGTCCGCCATGATCCAGGTTTGCGTGCATGACTTGTGCTTGGTCTACCACATATGCCATGCCGACGTTGGATGCCTGGATTTTAAGAACTTCCTCAAGAGCAACCTAGTCAAATTCGTTACTGTAGACTTTACAAATGACAAAAGAGTCTTGGATCAGATAGGCCTCGTTGTAGGCAACCCCTTTGACCTCCAGAAGAATTGGTTGCTGCCCTCCAGTCGCCAGCCTTCAATGATGACCCTGGCAGGAGCCATGGTTCATCCTTCGTACGCTAAACTGGAGAAACCTCATCACACATTTCATCGTCATGCATGGCAGCGGAATGTACTAGATATAGACCACATCCACTACGCTGAAATGGATGGCTACCTTTGTTTCAATATCTACAAGGGTTGGATGAAGAGAAAGAGCCAAGTGTGCGGTTCAAGCAAAGAATTATCGGCCAAGAGGAAGAGAGACAATGACGAAGTCGAGGACATGGACAAGGACTCTGAGTAAGGTGGCATTTTCGTTGCTCATGGTGGTTCTAATGCAGTGTCTACCGGATTAGTTGCATAGTTTAATTTCAGGTGTGCTTAGTTTAATTTGAGGGGTGTGTTGTGCTAAGCCCCCAGCAGAACTATGTTATGTTTCTTCTCGTTACTTTAACTCTTCAGTACGTACATACTAGTATTTCTTACATTTCATCTTTTAGTTGGTATAGTACTACCACTCGTTTCTTCACATTATATACGTACAATATATATGGCCAACATCATATAGCCAGCAGTTTAGTTGTCAAAGAATTTCAGGGTGCTTAGTTTTGTCAAAGAATTCCAGGGTGCTTAGTTTTATTTGAGGGGTGGGTTGTGCTGGACACCATTATTGTGACTAGCCTTTTTAATAGTACTATATGCAAAATTTGGCGACGAGCGCTCTCTATATGTACCACCTTTTTTTTAATTTCAAGTTTTGCTCCATGGCGCAATCCATCGATACTACTACTGTACAAAAGTATACATTTTTTAAAAGGCTAGAGGGCGGGGCAGTCTAGCTTGGTCGGTTTCACGACAGGCGAGGGTCTTTGTGATTTGACGGCTCATTACTGCTGGAAGGCGGGGCCTTGTGATTTGACTGCTCGTATAAATGTGCCGACGAACTAAGGAGGAGCAACGAACCGTGCGGTATACTCAAGTTTTCCACTGGAGTAGTACTACAACGGAGGAGCACGAAATACGGCAGCCCAGTGCCATATGGAAACAAAAAATGATCTAATTTGCTAGTCATCTCATTGTTAGCATTTTTGTATTCATTCCTCGCAGAGAACGTGACACGTATGGCGAAACACCCGAAGCAAAATATGAAACATAGGAGCAAAAGAAGAAGGAAGATTATCACCCCAAATGATCTAATTCTCCGCGGAGTCGTAACTGCTTCTTCATCGCCTCCACGACCTCCATCTCCTTGCGCGTCTCCTCTACTATCTTCTTCATTTTGTCCATGAAGCAGGATTTCTCGACGCGAGCCTTCATCATCTGTTCCACGGCCGCATTACGTACCTTGACAGCAGCCAGTTGCTCTGTGCGGAGCTTCACCAACTCCTCCTTCTGTTCCATGACGAGGGCCTGCAGCATCTTCATCGAGGAACTACTATTCTCATGCAGCTTCTTCCAGTCGGCGTTCTTCTCCTTCAACAGGTCGAGCTCGTGGCAGAGCTTCGCCTTGTCCTCCTGAAGTTACAGGATTTCACCGGTTGCCTTCTTCTCCGAGGCAATGCTCTTCTTCAGCAGAATCACCAAGCCGGCAGTCAACTCCACCTGCTTATTGAGCTCAGCAGGCATGTCGTCGAGGCTCTCCTTCAGCAGTTCCACCAAGCTGTGGATGAACTTGTTCTGCTTATTGAGGTGCTTATTGAGCTGATCGGGCATGTCGTCCTGGGAGCCATCGCCTGCACGTGAGAGATCTTTCGAGGTCTCTACATGGCAGCGAGCCCTCTCATTTTTTTCGCAGCCTTGGTTGTCGCCCCCTTGTTACGAGTAGTTCTCGACCTAGAGCTCTGCTCACCGGCCATGGCAAGGACGGACGAAGAAGAAGCACTTATGAGGAGGAAAGGTAGAGTAATTTTTGGTTAGGTAGTTCCCCTTTTTATAACCTAAGTACTAGCACTAGTACTAATACCTGCATAGTGGGAACACATTCAGGTTTGGTACGTACTAGTAGGTGTAAGCATGCTTTCGAATGGGATGGGAACAAGGTAAAGATTAATTGATGGTTTTGGTTTCGAGGCCCGAAACGGCTCCCGATGAGTTTAGTGGAACATAAATTTCAAGTAGACTACACTGCTCAAATGCGTAAATATTTGTTACTGTCAAAAATTGGCACAAAATATGAAGGAGACCAATGGAAGTACTACTAGCAACCCATGATTTAACTACTCGCATGCGCGCAATGGACTAGTAATGTCTTTCTTCCGCCCTCACGTCCACTCAATTTGCATGCGCTGTATTAATTGACCATCAATGAAGTGAACGACTTTACACGCGTCAAATTACCACATGGGGTGGATCTTGGTACAAAATTGCGTCCGCCCATGTACCCGCATGTGCGTGCGACGGAATGAGTGCGTGAGTGGCATGCATGCACATCTTCGCTTCGTGCATGTACCGATAGTATGGCTCAGGGAGGATGAGTACATTCTTCTGGAACCACCAGCACGTCACTGTGATCAATCCACACTAGGAGGTCGCGACAACGCCTCTACATGTGCCACGTGGCTTCATGAACTGTAAGAGAGACACTGTGTAGCGTGCCATTGGAATTCTAATTTACGTGTTTTGCACATACTCGAAGTACTAGTAAGGTACACGTGCATTGCACGCATCAGATTTTGCAACCAAATTATGAATAAATACCACACTATAGCATGTAAGCTCTGAGTCATATATGCCTGATGTAGACCTTCGTTTAATTCTTATAGTTCATCTCATTCAAAATCAATTAGTTTTTATAAAAAATCTAGGACCTCTTGGATTCGTAGGATTTCCAAAAGGCAGGAATAGGAAAAACATGGGATTATAGTGGAATGTCGTCTTGAATCCTACAGGATTGTGCGAGTGTTTGATTGTGCATAGAAAAAACACAGAATTCTTTCAAAGTGGTTTGAGTGGATGGGATGTTTCCTATGAAATCTAGTGCAAATGAATCATATGGAAAAATTCCTATGGTTTACAATCCTACGAATCAAACAACCAAGATAGGAAAAATTCCTAAGGATTAGAATCCTCCAAAATTCCTTTGAGAATCCTTTGAATCAAATAAGCCCTTAATCTATTTTATGATTCATGTAATTTTGCATTGTAAAGCATAAATTAAAAACAAATAATGGCAATTCAACTAGAAAAAAAGTTTGGGTAGTAAATATACGGAAGATTCTAGAACAAAGGAGAACCACTGTTGTTTTGAGGTTTGTGCATTATGCTTAAGTTAAGTTCAACCATGGAGTCTGTTAGATTGTACATGTGGCAAAATCCGGTGGGGGGCTAGAAGATGGTGCGAGGGGCCGAGTGGAGGGAGGCTATGAAGGAGTGCACAAGTGCGAGATCGATATTTAGAGAGCGGGGGCGAGAACGTGCACTGTTGCGCGCAGTGGCGGAGCCATGAAAAATAAATGAGCTAGGGGGCCAAGCATTGCTAATCCTTTATGAGGAGGGTCAATTCATGAACTTAAACCATTTTTAGCAGCAATTGTCTAATGATCACATTCATATTAGCCTTGATATATAGTGATGTTAGGGGGGCAGGGCCCTTGCTGCCCCCTGTCTTCGCCATTGTGCGCGCGTCTGAGAGATGAAGCGGAAGGCATGGATGATGAGAGGGGGATGTTGGGTATATAATTAATCTGGGTGTATTAGCTATATATGTTAATCCTATATAGAGAGGTATAGATTGATCGATGTGCACATGGGAAAGAGGGTGAGACCTCACTGGATATATGGATTGATCGGTTTGCGTGGAAAACTATGAAAGACCTAGCTATATACACACATACATAGAGGAACATCGATCGTTGCGCATGCACGTGTGAGAGATAAAGAATGCCCGATATGATGGAGAGGGGGATGTGTGTGGGTATGTGCCTTCATGGGAGACTGATCTAAAGAAAAAGATTGCATGTGTGCGATGGATAATGCCGACTGGTAGTGTGTGTGCATGCATGCACGAGAGAAAGTTAGTGGTATAATTATAAAGAGATGACGACTGTGTGGGTGTAAAAGACTAGGTGAGGTCATAATCAATGTAAAGTTGAATTCAAATATTTGAATAAGAGATCCTGATGTTTGAAACCCATGCATGCATGAATATAACGGAGATCTGCGCGGTGTGGTTTGGAAACGAGCATGTTGTAATGTATACACATTGAACAAGGTCAGACTGATTTGAATTTGAGATACCGATGGCAGACATTGTTTAGCCACGTCGCATCCGTGCATGGACACACTATTCTAATTGGAGATGATGGGTGGCTTTCGCATCACATATATATATATATATATATATATATATATATATATATATATATATATATATATATATATATATTGTGTGCGGGTAACTTTAACTTTGAAAGATGGTCGTTGGATGAGGCAAATCCGATGGTCCAAAGATGGCAAATTTGAGCACTACTGGCCGTTGGATATCATCTAGATTCCACCAGATTTCGCCACATGTATAATCTAGAAGACTCCATGGTTGAACTTAAGCATAATGCACAAACATCAAAACACAAGCACTTCTTATTTGTTCTAGAATCTTCCGTATCAGAATTGCCCAAATGTTTTT
>NC_057801.1:420575765-420577421 GCF_018294505.1 Triticum aestivum | reverse complement strand
GTAACTTTAACTTTGAAAGATGGTCGTTGGATGAGGCAAATCCGATGGTCCAAAGATGGCAAATTTGAGCACTACTGGCCGTTGGATATCATCTAGATTCCACCAGATTTCGCCACATGTATAATCTAGAAGACTCCATGGTTGAACTTAAGCATAATGCACAAACATCAAAACACAAGCACTTCTTCTTTGTTCTAGAATCTTCCGTATCAGAATTGCCCAAATGTTTTTCTACATGATTTGCCATTATTTGTTTTTACTTTATGTCTTACAACGCACAATTCCATGAATCATAAAATAGATTAGCTTTCTTATAAAAACTAGAGGATTTTGAATGAAATGAACTATAAGAATTAAACGAACATCTACATCATGCATATATGACTCAAAGCTTACATGCTATAATGTGGTATTTATTCATAATTTGGTTGCCAAATCTCGTGCGTGGAATGCACGTGTACCTTACTCTAGTCTAAATGGTGTTTGTGTGCGTGTTGTGCATGTTGAGGTGCAAATTGTCTTTTTTGGGTACACGTTAAGCTTGTTCTCCCGAAATTTCAAGCCACGCGTTGTCATGTTGAAATTTGAAGCTAGCGTCTCTGTCTATCGTCCTGCGAAACTCCCGCCTCTTCAACCCACGCCTTGTTATCTTGAAGTATTTAAGATATATCTTTGTCTCGTTGTGCTCCAACAACTCCCTCCATCTCAACCCGCGCCTTGCTATTCCAAAATTACAATGCGCGTGGAAACTCCCACCTCCTGTGAAATCCCGACACGCGAAATGCCTGTGGTACCCCTGAGCCGAAAGAACCGCCTCAAATCAGTGGGGGTACTTTCCTAACTTACCCCACATTTTGGACAAGCGCGTCCCTAAGCCATGGTTCCCCACTCCCATCCCATCCGCCCACCCATTCGTACACCGAGGCCGTGAAAACCCGCGATGAAGCCCCACACACTCCTCCGTCCGCCACCCAGCCGGAGCCTCTTCCCCGACAATGTCGTCCACAGTAAAACCTCGACGTTCCTCATCCATCGTACTGGATGAGGATCCATCGTCGATCTCGTCGTCCCGCCGGTTCAGCCACCCCGTCCTCCACCTCCAAGGAGCTGCCCCGATGTTCCCCTCGTCTTTCGCACCACCTCCATTCCCACACCATTGTCTTCACCTGCACCACCGGAAGAGCATCATCATCACCGTTTCCTCGGATGAAGCTGCGGCCTAATCGGCGCCACCAAAGAGGTTGTACACTAATCGCTGCATTTTCTTCTTGATTCGATCTCACGGTGCTGCCGGCGCTCGGTCCCGAGCCGACACGGCGCTGCTCCATCCACGACGGCGTCGCCGACCACTTCCTCCATGGCATCGCTCCCTCGGCGGCGACGTCCACATCAGTAGGAGCTGCTGCTGCTTTAGCTCTCGCTCGCGCTGCTGCTCTGCTCTTGCTCTCGGTCCCCTGCCTGGTCTCCTCTTGCTATTGCTCTTGCTCTCGCTGCTGCTCTCGGTCTTGCTCTTGCTTGCGATGCTGCTCCGATTTAGCTACGCTTCACTCGACTGAATAAACTTTTGAGTCAGTCGATTTTCAGGGGGTGGGGGGGCTCGCCAGAGTGAAGGAAGAACCAGCTGCAGCGGGGAGGGGGGCTCGCCGGAGAGGTACC
>NC_057801.1:419965178-419967828 GCF_018294505.1 Triticum aestivum | reverse complement strand
ATATTCTTGTGTAGTGTGTGTTGAAGAAAGATGATATCTTCATCGATTGGTCCCTGTGATCAGTTGCTGGACCTATTGTCTTATCAATCCCTTGATTTGAGTGTGGGCTATCGTCAAATCAAATCAGTACCAACGATGCTCGTAATGTTGTCCTACTCGTGGTTGATCCCTCGAGCATACACCATTACATCTTTGGTCTGACCAATACTATCACCGTGTTCACATGATGGTGGAAGTCCAGTGATATGGAAATTCCGATGAGTTGCTGTTGAGCCCATCAGTAGCATTTTGTCTCCCCCCATGAATCATGTTGAACATCAACCTAGTGTTGGAAACTTGTGTAAGCATTTCTTCGTGTTTCGTTCATGAAGCATATGTTTGAATGAAAGTAGTGATTTTCCCTAATTCATGTGCATATGATGCAAGTTGCCGCCATGAATTTGAGGAAGATTGTTTTGTTTTTCTGGAATCATTCCAAATTAGTCATGCACACGTGCGTAGTATTCTGTGGTCTGGAGACTTGCAACCTTCATTCCATATGTGTCCCGAGCACACCAAGCCACTGATTGATTTGTTCAAGGGGAAGAAGTTCCTTCATAAGAGCTAATCATATGACTTATGCAAGGACTTCGTTATCCACGGTGATGGTTCCCAACCAGAACTCGGTAGTGTTTTATTGTAAGACTACCACGTGGTCATGCTTGTCCGGGACAACGTGTTCACATGTTTGTAGCAGAACCAGCTCATGTTTTGGAGCTTACTATCGTAGTTCATTTCCCGAGAATCTCGCAACGTCATCTCGTCGATTTGTGTTGCAAACTTTCATTTTTCTTTCTAGACTTGATGAGTCTGGAATATCCTGACATCAACCAGATCTGAGTCTCAGGCAGATATGATGGTTGGAATATTTCCCAAGAACTATAATATTGGTTCCTCGATAACCGGTAAAGTGGATGTCGTGGCCAACACACCCAGCCGGAAGACTTCTTATTGTAGTATCTTGTTTGAGGAAGTTGGCCACCTCCCCATAAGGATTTCGCAGGATTACCGCCGTAACTGTTCCTTATGGATTCTATTGCTCCCGAAGTCCGACCTTTTACCTGATGTTCTAGTTATCAAACCATATCTATGAATGGGATACACTAGCACATCAAGAAGAACATTAGAAGCGGAGTGCTAAATGTCTCCCGGTCGATCATCCAGATTTTATTTGCTTGGCCTTGCTAAGGTGAAATCTGAGAAAGTGTTATCCTCCTTCGCATCTGCATCCTCCATCACCATTCATCATGGTAGCAAGTTGTGTTGCCAAGACCCTTGACACGGATGTTGGTAAAACCTTGATGAATATGGAAATGCTCAAGTTCTTGAGAGCACGCACAAGCGTTACGTGTTATCATCGGCTCTAACTGGGATTACTCTCAGTTCCCTCGGCAATACTATGATCCTTTCAAACAGTGAATTCGCTCTCTATTGTTGGGTTCTTCCCCAGTCACCAGAATCATTCCCAGCATTTGCATTTTGTTCCCAGCTTGCACCGCCAATGTGCCATTCTACCATGGGTCCCTTCCATTTCCGGTGATAAGCAAATTCATCCATTGCGTTGTCTTCAACAAGGTAATCCACATCATCCAAGTCTGAGTATGCCATTCTACTGACCCCCTCCCAAACGATCGCTCGAGAATTGTCTTAGGCTGGTTTAAAGAGTTTCAATGATCTCTGAATCAAAGGTAATTCTTTTTGCCACTTAAGGGGAGATATCTACGAGTCACGGTTCCGAAGGTGTCTCGTTGTGGTTTCATGGCAACTCAACTCCTCGCTACGTTGACAATCGATTACCACACTCTTAAGCGTGAAATTGTTGTCTACCTAGTGAACCTTCGTCATCCGTTTCTTTCCACCCCTCTTGATGTGTATCTCGTGTCTCAACCCGAGAGATGGTCCTATGTCTCATTCCGTGAGTTGTTCGATCTTCGAGAAGATCGACCCTTCTAGAGTCTCCTTCTTCCCTCCATGTCATGTTGGCAGGAGTTCTCAGAGCAAGACGACAAGACAAAGATGGTGTTCAAATCAACGTTCATTTGAAGTACACCCTGGATCGTGAAGATTGTACTAGTTTGCGTTTCCCCTTCATCCTACCCTACGCTTGAATCTCGAGACGAGATTCTTGTTTAGTGGGGGTGAGTTGTCACATCCCTAGCTTCTGGCATTGCTCTAGCCTAGCTTCATGTGTGCATCATGTCTATATTTTTGAAACTTAAATTGAGGAATATTGGAAGCCTCAAAACCCTAAATAAAAGAGGGGCAAAAACCCTAGAAATCTTATTCATTGCTCCAAATGGCTCTTCTTAAATGTTTGATAATTTTTGGTAAGGGTTCTGGTCCCAACCAAAATATTGAACATTTTTAAGGATTTATTTTTGGGACTTTGAATTTAAATCATAGCTATTTGAATTGGACTTATATCTACTGTTAAATAAATATAGGTCCAATAATTCTGAAATATTTTTGTGGAGCATTGTTTTAATTCTTTTAACTCCTAAAAATATTGTCAGAAGCAAAATAAATTGAATTGGTTTCAAAACCAAATTCAAAACAAACCTGCAAAATAGAAAACAGAGTTAAAACAAAACAGAGAGAAAAAAATAAAAGG
>NC_057801.1:419887111-419962356 GCF_018294505.1 Triticum aestivum | reverse complement strand
CTGATGTAAGTCTTGCTGGGTACATTTGTACTCACGTTTGCCTATTTTATGTTTTTGCAGAGAGACTTCAGTCTCACTAGTAGTTCCACGTGGACTTCGACGTTTAGCTTGATACCTCAGCTACGATCTTGTGCCCTCGGCAGGATCTGATAGATAGTCAGGCTTCTCAGCCTTTTTCATTTATAGATGTCTGTACTCAGACATGATAGCTTCCGCTTGTGCTTTGACTTGTATGCTCTGATTGTTGGGTCGTGAGACCCATGTTTGTAATATCTCGCTCCTCGGAGCCTATTGATTAAAATACTTGAGTCGTAGAGTCATGTTGTGATGCCATGTTGTGTTTGCACATATCGAGCATATTGTGTGTATGTTATTGAAATGCTTGGTATGTGTGGGATCTGACCATCTAGTTGTTTATCTTTAGTAGCCTCTCTTACCGGGAAATGTCTCCTAGTGTTTCCAACGAGCCATGGTAGCTTGCTACTGCTCCGGAACACTTAGGCTGGCTGGCATGTGTCCTTCTTCGTTCCTGTGTCTGTCCCTTCGGGGAAATGTCACGCGATGAATACCGGAGTCCTGCTAGCCCGCTACAGCCCGGTTCACCAGAGTCCTGCTAGCCCAGTGCTACAGCCTGGATCCATTTGCTGATGACCGACACGTTCGATGCTGGGTCATGGATGCCTGTCCCTGTAAGTCTGTGCCACTTTGGGTTTACGACTAGCCATGTCAGCCCGGGCTCCTTATCATATGGATGCTAGCGACACTGTCATATACGTGTGCCAAAAGGCGCAAACGGTCCCGGGCTAAGGTAAGGCGACACCCGTGGGAATACCGTGCGTGAGGCCGCAAAGTGATATGAGGTGTTACATGCTAGATCGATGTGGCATTGAGTCGGGGTCCTGACATATAGCATTGAGGATCCCTTTGTTCGTGTAATTTTTGCAGAAAAGTGAGATTGCATCTTCCTCACAACAGTCCTTGACCTTGTTTATCACAAGGAGGAATCTGGCCCAGTAGCGATGTACTGTCTCTTGGGGCTCTTGTCTGATATGGGAAATACGGCATAAGTCTGGGTGGGTGGGCATAGTTAAGTCCGAATTCTGACCCGATTTGACATCCAGGGGCAGAGGAGCTTCTGGGCTTGGCAGCTTGGACTCCAGGATGTTGCCCAATTTTTCTGGCTCGTTGCCCAATTCTAAGTTCGGGATCTGGGTCACGTCCTCCCGCGAATGGGTATCCGGCTCAGAGAGCTCGGTAATCCGGACATAATTCGTCCTCAAAGTAGAGGGATAATCCATGTGTGGCTCTTCCACTACCGCTATCTCATGGGTGACCGGTGGGGATTTAATATCCCTTTGGTCGGGTTTAAACCCAATCTGATCATAGTCTGTAGCGACACCCAGAGCAGCGATGTGATCCAAGAGCTCATTAAGGGAGGAGAGCTCCATTGGATCCATCTGTTCGGCGAGTTCTAAATTGATGTGGAGGCTGTTTTTGATGACCCGAGAAGTCATCGTCGGCGCAGCAACCGATCGGGCGGTCATGACGAAGCCGCCTAGTCGGAGAGTTTGGCCTACCGCCAGGGCTCCCCCAAAGGTGATGTTGTCCTTGACAACGAGACGGGCCATCAAGCCTTGTAGCGACGACACAGAGGAACTCTCAATGAAAGCACCAATGTCAGTGTCAAAACCGACGGATCTCGGGTAGGGGGTCCCGAACTGTGCGTCTAAGGCTAATGGTAACAGGAGGCAGGGGACACGATGTTTTACCCAGGTTCGGGCCCTCTCGATGGAGGCAATACCCTACTTCCTGCTTGATTGATCTTGATGATATGAGTATTACAAGAGTTAATCTACCATGAGATCGTAGAGGCTAAACCCTAGGAGCTAGCCTATGATTATGATTGTCCTTGTCCTACGGACTAAACCCTCCGGTTTATATAGACACCGGAGGGGGCTAGGGTTACACAGAGTCGGTTACAAAGAAGGAGATCTAACATCCGAATCGCCAAGCTTGTCTTCACGTGAAGGAGAGTCCCATCCGGACACGGGACGAAGTCTTGAGTCTTGTATCTTCACGGTCCAACAGTCCGGCCAAAGTATATAGTCCGGTTGTCCGGATACCCCTTATCCAGGACTCCCTCACCCACAGCAATTGACATGCCAATCTGGAGGACCGGCATCAATGGAATAATTGATTGCCAGAACTGGGATCCCCCGACCCGGGGGGCAAAGGCTAGAGGTTGTCCACACAGATACTTTGGCGGATAATGTCCAACCACAGGACGCCAGCGCCTGTCTCAATGAACCATAGCGCCACTTGGGAAGAAGTGTGATGTTCATACGCTTCGAGGAGATAACACCAAGGCCACCCCAATCCTTGCGCTTGCAGATCTCAGACCACTTGACCATGTTCTGCTTATTGCCTTCTCTGGCCCAGAAGAACCGGGAGAGGTACTTGGCGATCTCCTGATGGAGGGATTCATGCAGACTATAGAATCCCATAATATACATGAGTAAGCTAATAAGGGATGAGTTCATCAGAACCACCCGAGCTGCCTTGGAGTGCCACCGCCATTGCCACGGTTCTACTTGAAATTGGAGTTTGGAGACCGTAGGGCGGAGGTCCTTTTCCTGAAGGCGAACATCACTAATCGGCATGCCGAGGTCGTTCATCGGGAAGGATCCCAAGCGACAATTTAGGCGATTAGCCATACGGTCTGCCTCCTCTGTAGAGTATCCAAGCACCATCACCTCGCTCTTTGCTAAGTTAATAGTGAGACCCGACATCTCCTGGAAATAGAGAACCAGGATTTTGAGGTTTTGGATATCCTCATCGGATCCCTCCACCATCAGTATCGTATCATCTAATACTAAAGCTGCATTAGCCCCCCATCTCCGGTGAGATGGGGACAGATACCTCTAATGTGGCCAGCCCGTCCTGCCAAGTCCAAGATTGTAGCCAAGGTGTCTACCACCCAGTTAAAAAGGAAGGGGGATAGGGGTCTCCCTAACGCACCCCCTGAACTATGGGATGGGCCCACCTCTCCGTTGATGTTAATCGCCATGCGTCCACTGGTCACTAGTTGCATTACGCGAGTAACCCAATGAGGGTCAAATCCGTGTTTCAACATTACCTCCCGAAGGAAGGACCAGTGCACTGAATCATAAGCCTTGTGAAAGTCTATCTTAAAGAAGACCGCACGTAGGTGTTTACGCCTGACTTCATGGAGGATTTTGTGAAGGACTAGGATCCCATCCAGAATAAATCTGCCTTTAGTGAAGGCCGATTGGTTCGAATGATGGATCCTAGGAGCAATAAGGGCCGCCCTAGTGGCGTACCCCTCAGCCAAGACCCGAAAGACCACGTTAAGGACCGTAATTGGATGAAATTGCCTAATATCCAAAGCCCCTCAGATTTTCGGGATCAAGGATATCATCCCACAATTAAGGCGGGCTACATCAAGGGTTCCTCTAGAAAATTCTAGGAACAGAGCTAGGATGTCATCCTTGAAGGTAGACCAGAAAGCCTGAAAGAAACGGACTGGCAAGCCATCCAGACCGGGAGCCGATGCAGGATTCATAGACTTGACAAAGTGCTCAACCTCCCCTGCATCGAATGGGGCCATAAGAGCCACATTCTCATCTGGGGAGACCTGTTGGAGAGGTGTACAGAAGTGGTCCACCAAGGCTACGCCCCCTCTAGGGCGCCCGGCGAACAGCTCCTTATAGAACCCGTCTACATGGGACCGAATCTCACTTGGATCCTGAAGCACACTATCACCATCCCATAACAAAGGAATGGTTCCACGTCTACGCCTACCATTGGCGATAGCCTAGAAATATGTCATGTTGGCATCACCAAAGAGCACCCAATTCAAGTAAATGTCTATGAGTGTGTCCTCAAGATTGTATCGGTGGGCCCATTCCTCCGTAGAGATGCCCATTGAGTCTGCACAAAGGTCGATATCTCGGATCTCTGCAAGGAGATATGCTTTGTGAACCCGGAGGTCCCTTCCTAAATTCGCACCCACCCCTTCATAAACTACCTAGACCACTTGGCCAGGTAGTGCCACTCATCAAGGGATGACATGGACCTATGGGGTTCATCATGTGCG
This sequence comes from Triticum aestivum, assembly GCF_018294505.1. Classification (NCBI taxonomy): domain Eukaryota; kingdom Viridiplantae; phylum Streptophyta; class Magnoliopsida; order Poales; family Poaceae; genus Triticum; species Triticum aestivum. The sequence goes on along the minus strand of NC_057801.1, from coordinate 419,958,239 downwards.
AGGGGCCAGCATTCCCGAACTGCCGGCACGAAGCCTGACTGCCGCAGCCCGAATGATTCGAAGCGGAAGCGAGGAGGGGGCGCGGCTAGGATGCAGAGTGGCGCCCGATCTGCCCCGCTTCCAAGTCAAAATATTTCAGGTTAGTTATAATTCTTCCGGCCAGATTTAGCTTAGTTTGAACTAACTTCATGTTTATGCGGGCTTATGTGGGATGCCCGCCTGCATCCATAGGCGCGGCCATTCATCCCAAGATGAGAGGAGGAGCGGAACATGATCCGAGCCAATGCGCGTAATAGCCTGTAGCATAGCTAGAGGGAACCGGAGTTCCCAATGGGGAGAGATAAACACCCGATCAAGTACACTAAGGGTAGCGCCACCTATCTATTGGTTCAAGTATACCTGCCCCCTACCCTGTCGAGCTCACGTAGGCCGAGCTTGGCAACCTAGTCGTCAAACTGTTGCATCTCCACAAGGTCCACCCGAGAGTTATTTTTGTTTGCAGTAGAACGGAGGGGATTGAAGTCTCCTACGACAACCACCGGGAGGGTGGTGGATGTGATTTTGGTCCGGAGTTCCGCCAAGAATGCAAACGATCGGCCATGATCAGCTGGACCATAAACTATGATGACTTCCCATTTGAAGTTCACATCCCTCTCCCAAACATCCATGCTAACAAAGAAGTTGCCCCTGTCCATAGAGCCGACCTCAAAGGTGGCATCCTTCACCCCAAGAAGGATGCCACCGGAGTGACCAGCCACTCCACTAGAGGGCAACAAATGTCACGCAAATAAGTGCCTACTAAGGCGCTCAAGCTCGGCAAGGGATAAATCTGTCCTCATCGTCTCCTGGATCGCTACAACATCAACAGATTCCTTGTGCATATACTTGATCAACTATCTACGATGACCTTCATGGTCGAAGCCCCATAGATTCCAGAAGAGGGCCCGCATGACTATTCACAGAGGGGGTCCTCTTTGGACCCAACAGTAGTAGAGGCACTAAGAGCACGACGCAACTGAGCCGTGCATGAACGGGTCCTGCCACGGACCTCATCAGGGGCCAAATCAGGGTGGCCTCATCTTCCTAACGGACAAGGGGTCGGGAGTGACCCCTCGTTAACTGCTACCACCTCACGAGCCCGAGCAGCTGCAGGGCAGCCCTCCGGGAACTCTTTGGCTTGGAGGGACGTGGTCTGCTCTAGAGTCGGACCATTCTCACCATGAAACACTATGGCCGAATCTGCCGCCACCTTAGCTAGGTGGCCCAATGGTACACCCGCAGTGCCAAAAAGGAATTATCACGAATATCATCGAGGGCATCAGAAAATGGAACAAAAGGGTTGGACGGACCTGCATCAAGGTTCCTCCCGACCGCACGGCGCACCGCTTTCTCCACTGCATTTGGCAAGGCACCGTCCAGGCGCAACGCCGAGCCAAGTCGAGCACTCCTTTAGGCCGACGAGACCGGGGTCGAAGCCGAGCGGGGTCGCCTCTTGGTCTTGGAGGGGTGGTGCAGTGTCAGGACCCCGACTCAATGCCACATCGATCTAGCATGTAACACCTCATATCACTTTGCGGTCTCACGCACGGTATTCCCACGGGTGTCGCCTTACCTTTGCCCAGGACCGTTTGCGCCTTTTGGCACATGTATATGATAGTGTCGCTAGCATCCATATGATAAGGAGCCCGGGCTGACATGGCTAGTCATAAACCCAAAGTGGCACAAACTTACAGGGACAGGCATCCATGACCCAGCATCGAACGTGTCGGTCATCAGCGAGTGAATCCAGGCTGTAGCACTGGGCTAGCAGGACTCCGGTGAACCGGGCTGTAGCGGGCTAACAGGACTCCGTTATTCGTCGCGTGACATTTCCCCGAGGGGACAGACACAGGAACGAAGATGGACACATGCCGGCCAGCCTAAGTGTTCCAGAGCAGTAGAAAGCTACCATGGCTAGGTGGAAACACTAGGAGACATTTCCCGGTAAGAGAGGCTACTAAGGATAAATAACTAGGTAGTCAGATCCCACACATACCAAGCATTTCAATAACATACACACAATATGCTTGATATGTGCAAATACAACATGGCATCACAACATGACTCTACAACTCAAGTATTTATTCATTAGGCTCCGAGGAGCGAGATATTACAAACATGGGTCTCAAGACCCAACATTCAGAGCATACAAGTCAAAACACATGCGGAAGCTTAATATGTCTGAGTACAGACATCTACAAATGAAAAAGCTGAGAAGCCTGACTATCTACCAGATCCTGCCGAGGGGACAAAATCGTAGCTGAGGTAACAAGCTAAACATCGAAGTCCACGCAGAACTACTAGCGAGACTGACGTCTCTCTGCAAAAACATAAAATAGGCAAACGTGAGTACAAATGTACCCAGCAAGACTTACATCAGAACTAACTACATATGCATCATTATCAACAAAGGGATGGTGGGGTTTAACTGCAGCACGCCAGCTTTGACTCGGTGGCTATCCTGAACTACTACTGCAAGTAACTCTTTTGAGGTGGCACACACGAGTCCACATATTCACCATATCAATACACCACTATGGATCCGCTCCCGTCTCCCTACGAGAACGCCATCCATAGCACTCACGCTTATCTTGCGTATTTTAGAGTATCCACTTTCACTTGTCTATGAACTATTATAGGCAACCCAGAAGTCCTTTACCGCAGAGACGACTATTCGAATAGATGATGTTAACCCTGCAGGGGTGTACTTCTTCACACATGCTCTCACCACTTACCGTCGTTTACACGACATGTACTCGGCAAACAAGTGGAAGCCCAACGTGGGTGTCAACCACAGCCTACCTAAACACTCAAGTCTCTAGTCCAGGTTTATCGCCTATTCAGGTTCCATCCACTGGGAGTCCGGCCGAGGTTTCCACATACGGCCCCGAACGATGTGAACAGGGTTCCCGAGAAACCAAACGGGCACCCGGTACACCGTGCCACGGTGTATCTACCGCATCATAGCCCACCCCTAGGGTCAGCGCTACGCACGGCCTCCAACACATATCCTACAAACATCAGAAACTAGTTGCAACTCCTGGACAGAGAACTAGGGTGATTAAGAAGCCGAGAGGGTCCATTGGTTTCGGGCCCAATGCGTGGTAGTAGCTGTTTCATGGATCACAAACACAGAACTCAATTCCTGAGGACGGCTTCAATGAGATAACCCACCATGTACTCCTACATGGCCTCTCACCGCTACCTTTACCAAATCGTGTTCAAACACTTTGCTCACACATACAGTAGGACATGTTCACACACCTCTGATTCATCCTCGATGAATCAGACCTAACTCAACTCTAAGCAGTAGCAGGCATGACAAACAAGCATGAATGAGTAGGCACAACAGGGCTCAAACAACTCCTACTCATGCTAGTGGGTTTCATCTATTTACTGTGGAATGACAGGTCATGCAAAGGATAAAGGGGTTCAGCTACCACAGCAAGGAACAGATGAACCGTTGTTGTCCTAATGCAGTAAAAGAGAGCAGGAGCGAGAGAGTGGGATTGTATCGGAATGAACAAGGGGGTTTTCCTTGCCTGGCACTTCTGAAGATAGCATTGAGTCTTCATCAGTGTCAATGATCACAACGTCGGTACAACGTCTATCGAGGGGGAACAACACCGGCAAACAGGGAAGAAACACGATCAATGCAATGCACAATATGATGCATTCTATGACATGGCAATATGAATGTGTTTTGGGCTAATGCAAGCTAGAACAAATTGAGATGAGTCCATTTGAACCAAAGATTCAAATGCAAACCCATTTTAAGAGGTTATATTAGTGGCATTAACATGTTTCATCTAAACAGCAAGTTTATAATGTTCTAACATGCATGAAACCAGTACAGATGGATAGATTGGATTTTTCTGATCATTTTTCCTATATAATTTGTTTGATTTGGAGCTACGGTTGATTTTCTATGATTTTTAGAAGTTTTGGTTATTTTCTGGAATTTCGTGTAAAAGAATAAATCCAGAAAATGAGTTATTGCGTCAGCAGTGCGTCAGGGTGACATCAGTGGTCAAAGGGGACGTCCAGGTCAACCTGACCAGTGGGTCCCGCGTGTTAGCAGTTATTTAAACTAACTAAATTTAGTTAGTTCTAATCTAAGTTAATTAGCAGGGGGGGTCCCACTTGTCATAGACTCAGGGGAGTCAACCTGGGCCCACCCAGTCAAGGTCAACAGGTCAAACTTGCCGGCGTTTAGCCGCCGGCGAGGCCAGACGCGGCGGTGAGAGTGCATTAACGCGTTCCGGCGACCAAATGAGCGGCGGAGGGCATCTACGCGTAGCTGGGAGCAAACCGCGGAGTTTGGTGGCAGTGGTTGGACTCGGGGTGGCCGGGAACGTCACCGGCGACGACCTTGGCGGTCGCCGGAGTCGGGTGAGGCCGAACCCGAGGCTGCGGGGTACGGCGAGGCACGGGAAGTGGTGCGTTGGACTCGTGGGGGTGCGGCGGAGTTAATGGACAAGGTGGTGAGGCCTGTGGGTGGCCGGAGTCACGTCGGTGACGAGCTCCGCGGCGGCGCGTGCGGGTGAGCTTCATGCAGTCGATGCAGGGCTCAAGAGAGAGAACAGGAGGGATGGAGAGGTAGCTGAGCTCACGGCGGTCACGTAGGAGCAGACGGCGCGGTCGGGGACGAGCTGATGCGGCGGCGACGGCGAAGGGGATCTGCGGTGATGCTTGGTGAAGATGATCTCGAAGAAGACGAGGCAGGGCTCGCAAGCGCTCGGGGCTCGGGCTGCTCGACGGAGTCGACGACGGTGGAGTTGTTGGACACGGTGGCTCGGTACGGGGACGACGGTGGACGCAGTTTCACGGTGGCGCGGGCGCAGCAGCATCGGCCATGGTGGAGGGAGAGCGAGAGAGAGAGGCAGGGGGAATGCGAGATGTCCACGGGGTTGGGGCGGCGACGTGGAGCTCGCCCAGGTGTCCAGGGGCGTGGGCGGCAAGCAGCTGACGTCGTGGCGAGCTCGCGCTCGTCGGCGTCACCTCCCTGCCTGCCTGGCGGGGACGAAGCAGCTGGCTAGAACGGGCCAGCACAGTGTTGGGCCGCCAGGTGGGCCGGGGCACGGGTTTGGCCAGGTAAGAGGGTTTTCATTTGTTTTTGTTTTATAATTATTTCTGTAGGTTTGTTGCATTTCTAAAAATACTTAGGCAACTCCAAAAATCACCAAACTGCACATAGCTACTATTTGGAATATATCCAGCATGGAACATTTTAGTTTGGAGTTATTTGAGCATTTGAAATATTTTATATAATTTAAATGCCCAAACTCAAATAGCTAAAGATTTAATCCAGTGACCTTAAAGTGACCTAGAAATTTGTGCATCACTTTTGACAGTGGTTTAAGACTAGGCCAGAGGTGACGAACATTTTGGAACGGCATTTCAGGTTCATTGAAAATATTTTTAGTAAGCCTTAGTTGAATTCAGAGGGGTTTTGGGGGTTCTGGCTTCCCCAATTCATGTTTCTGATGGGAAGTAGACATGATGCAACACTCTAATGCATGGACTAGCTGGGATGTGACAACTCACCCCCACTAAACAAGAATCTCGTCCCGAGATTCAAGACGTGAGGTAAGAAGACAGAGGGGACACGAAGCTAACACGATCTTTATGATCCAATTGCCCTTCTCGTTATCTTGGCGTCTTGCTTTGAGAACTACATCCAACATAACAACGAGTAGAAGGAAGAATTTCAGAAGAATCGATATTCTTGAGGTTCGAGCAAGTTAGGATCATCTTAATGATCACAAGATCAACTCACGGAATAAGACATCAAAACATCTCTGGAGCTGAGAGGCAAAACATGCATCAGGAGCGACAGAAGAAACAATTTGACGAGGGTTTCAAAGTAGCGAGGGAAATTGCCATGATTCCAAAACGGGGCACCTCAGGGGAGGTGACTCGAAGAACTGTTCCCTTAAGTGGAAAAAGAATTTGTTTTGACCCATAGATCATTGAAACTCTTCATACCATCTTAAGGCAATTGATAATTGATCATTTGAAAGATCTCGAAGAAATGGCATACTCGGACTAGGATGGATGATGTGGACTACCTTGTTGAAGACAACGCAATGGATGACTTTTGCTTTTCACCGGAAATGAATGGGACCCATGACAGGACCACTTTTGAAGATGATCCTGGAAAGCAACTGCTGAGAAGGACAACCCATGGAAAATTGGCCCGATGGGGTGCAAGCTGGGAACAACATGCAAATGTTCGAAATGTTCCAACCATTATATCTGCCCGAGATTCAGATCTGGTTGGAAACAAGATATTTCAGACAGCATGTCTGGAAAAGAAAGTTTGCAACACAAACAGACGAGACGGAGTTGCGAGATTCTCGGGAATGAACTATGATAGCAAGCTGCAAAACATGAGCTGGTTCTGCTACAAACCTATGAACACGATGTCCAAGACAAGCATGACCACGTAGTAGTCTTATAATGAAACATTATCGAGTTCAGGTTGGGATCCATCATCAAGGATTTTGAAGTCTTTACGCGCGCTAGTCTTCGTTTCCTTGAACAAGTCAACCAGTGGCTTGAAGTGCTAGGGAACATATGGAATGAAGGTTGCAAGTCTCCAAACCACAGGATACTTCGCACATATGCATGAATGACTTGGGATGATTCCGGGGAAGCAAAAACAATCTTTCTCGAACTCACGACGGCATCTTGCACCAAATGCACATGAATTCGAGGAAGTCACCCCTTCCATCCAAGCATAAGCTTCATGAACGGAACACGAAGGCATTGCTTATAAAATTTTCAACATTAGGTTGATGTTCAGCATAAATCATGGGGGAGACAAAATGCTGCTGATGGGGTTCAACAACAACTCATCGGAATTTCCATATCACTGGACTTCCACCATCATGTGAACACGGTGATAGCATTGGTCAGACCAAAAGATGTAATGGTGTATGCTCGAGGGATCAACCACGAGTAAGACAACATTACAAACATCGTTGGTTCTGATTTGACTTGACGATGGCCCATACTCAAGTCAAAGTTTTGACAAGGCAATAAATCCAACAACTGATCACCAGGACCAATTGGTGAGGATATCATCTTTCTTCAACACACACACACACACACACAAAGATATCCCTTTGGAAGTGAACTAAGTTAGACAAGCTTTTATCTCCCAATTCTCCAAGTTGTTGTTTGGCTTAACCAACTAGCTCAGGGGTATCCAACACAGATTCTTGGAGAAAAGTGGTTTATTGGAAAACCAACTTGATCACGAGCTCAACATAACAGTCAGGGGACAACCTGGTAATACTTCCGAGAACATATTAGAAAATCATGAATCACCGGTATGTTACTAAGCTCGAGAACAACCTTGCTTTTCGGGGCAAGATGATATGATCAAAAGAGTGAGGGATTGACACAATCCTAACTTATTGATCGAGGAGTGCACCAAAAATAAGGACTAGGTAGCACGATCAATCTTAAGATGATGTTTTAATAACCAACACGCTAAGAATGAGAATATTGTCCATTTACTACCAAGCAACGGGTTACTAGGAGTATAGATTTCACACATCATGATTCACTTGTCGGCATTCCGGTTGAGACAACACGGAACCGAGGAATGAGTAATGATAGCGAGAAGTATCACTACGTCAAGAGTTCATGAGAAATGGTGCAATTCTCATGACAATCCTGACATAAAAGGGGTAATACTCCGAGGTAGAACAGAATCAAAAGCTGAATTGGCATTTTGACCTGCGGAATACAACTACTTTGACCCAATCCTGGATATGGATGAGGTACTGGAGTTTGTTTCTCCTAGTCATTCCAGAATAAAATGGCTTGACGGGCCACAAGAATAATAGGCATCGATGAACGGATGCACGCATACTCTTGATTATCAATTGATAGATGGAGGTCAGAAAACAACTAAAGAGGGACAACTCAAAGGAACATATATCTTTCTGAGTTGTGGATGCATAGATTAGTATGTCGAGCGAAGCTCAACATTTCTTCCGGATAACCCATGCGGAAAGGGTAGAACTGGCAGATTCACAATTATGAATGGAGAACTCCTCAAGAGTACTCTGATTGTGATCCTTCGGTTCAGCGAGGAACTTCTGCCATAAGCGGTTCATAGTATTTGGAAGAAGGAAATACCACGGACCTCGAGGACTAATGCAAAGGTTACTAATAACCTAAAGGAACGAGCAAACACTATCAACATGAAGTAAGTAGGGTGAATCTCGGGTTCAACACCCAGGAATAGAATACCTACTCCTAAGTAGCATCACGGGATGCTTCCGAGAATGATGGCCAGAATCTTCACACTGGGAACACAAAACATTGCTAGATTACTAGGTGACTCCCTAAAACACCTAGGGTCATAATAATAGCTCCAACATATATGTCAAGGCAATAAATTACCTCAATGCACCGGTTAGTGTGCTTATTCTTACCATAAAGGACATCAGGAACGGAAGGAAAGGATTTGCAAATGCATCAGACTATTTAGAAACCTGGGATGACTCGGACAGCATAACGGCTGTAAATGCTCAGAAAAGATTTGAGACATTCACAAGGATTTGCATAGTCACTTAACAACATCATATCAAGGTTCTGGTTCAACTGAGAACATACTAAAAGTAGTCGAAACTGAATTGAGGCTTGAAACTATCAATCCTATAAGTCTCTAACATAGCAACTCGTCATCCTAGTAGATAGATGAGAAGCCTAGTTCCTAAACCCCGTAGAAGAGAACATGATGACTCAGATCAGAAGGCCATGAGGTATAAGGAGTAAAAAGAGCCTTACGTTCCCTTCCACAATCAATTCCCTTACATAAATAAAAGCATTTCTAGACACAACTTTGACCAGTTTGGCTTGGTAATCCTACAGGCAGTCAGGCTCTGATACCAAAGCTGTCAGGACCCCGACTCAATGCCACATCGATCTAGCATGTAACACCTCATATCACTTTGCGGCCTCACACACGGTATTCCAACGGGTGTCGCCTTACCTTTGCCAGGGACCATTTGCGCCTTTTGGCACACGTATATGATAGTGTCGCTAGCATCGATATGATAAGGAGCCCGGGCTGACATGGCTAGTCATAAACCCAAAGTGGCACAAACTTACAGGGACATGCATCCATGACCCAACATCGAACGTGTCGGTCATCAGCGAGTGAATCCAGGCTGTAGCACTGGGCTAGCAGGACTCCGGTGAACCGGGCTGTAGCAGGCTAACATGACCCCGGTATTCGTCGCGTGACATTTCCCCGAGGGGACAGACACAGGAATGAAGAAGGACACATGCCGGCCAGCCTAAGTGTTCCGGAGCAGTAGCAAGCTACCATGGCTCGGTGGAAACACTAGGAGACATTTCCCGGTAAGAGAGGCTACTAAGGATAAACAACTAGATAGTCAGATCCCACACATACCAAGCATTTCAATAACATACACACAATATGCTCGATATGTGCAAATACAACATGGCATCACAACATGACTCTACGACTCAAGTTTATTCATTAGGCTCCGAGGAGCAAGATATTACAAACATGGGTCTTAAGACCCAACATTCAGAGCATACAAGTCAAAACACATGTGGAAGCTTAATATGTCTGAGTACATACATCTACAAATGAAAAAGGCTGAGAAGCCTCACTATCTACCAGATCCTGCCGAGGGCACAAGATCGTAGCTGAGGTAACAAGCTAAACGTCGAAGTCCACGCGGAACTACTAGCGAGACTGATGTCTCTCTGCAAAAACATAAAATAGGCAAACGTGAGTACAAATGTACCCAACAAGACTTACATCAGAACTAACTACATATGCATCATTATCAACAAAGGGGATGGTGGGGTTTAACTGCAGCAAGTCAGCTTTGACTCGGTGGCTATCCTGAACTACTACTACAAGTAACTCTTTTGAGGTGGCGCACACGAGTCCACATATTCACCATATCAATACACCACTATGGATCCGCTCCCGTCTCCCTACGAGAACGCCATCCATAGCACTCATGCTTATCTTGCGTACTTTAGAGTATCCACTTTCACTTGTCTATGAACTATTATAGGCAACCCAGAAGTCCTTTACCGCGGACACGGCTATTCGAATAGATGATGTTAACCCTGCAGGGGTGTACTTCTTCACACACGCTCTCACCACTTACCGCCGTTTACACGACATGTACTCGGCAACCTTCAAGTGGAAGCCCAACGTGGGTGTCGGCCACAGCCTACCTAAACACTCAAGTCTCTAGTCCAGGTTTATCGCCTATTCAGGTTCCATCCGCTCGGAGTCCGGCCGAGGTTTCCACACGGCCCCGAACGATGTGAACAGGGTTCCCGAGAAACCAAACGGGCACCCGGTACACCATGCCACGGTGTATCTACCGCATCATAGCCCACCCCTAAGGTCAGCGCTACGCACGGCCTCCAACACATACCTACAAACATCAGAAACTAGTTGCAACTCCTGGACAGAGAACTAGGGTGATTAAGAAGCCGAGAGGGTCCATTGGTTTCGGGCCCAATGCGTGGTAGTAGCTGTTTCATGGATCACAAACACAGAACTCAATTCCTGAGGACGGCTTCAATGAGACAACCCACCATGTACTCCTACATGGCCTCTCACCGCTACCTTTACCAAATCGTGTTCAAACAATTTGCTCACACACACACAGTAGGACATGTTCACACACCTCTGATTCATCTGCGATGAATCAGAACTGACTCAACTCTAAGCAGTAGCAGGCATGACAAACAAGCATGAATGAGTAGGCACAATAGGGCTCAAACAACTCCTACTCATGCTAGTGGGTTTCATCTATTTACTGTGGAATGACAGGTCATGCAAAGGATAAAGGGGTTCAGCTACCGCAGCAAGGAACAGATGTATCGTTGTTGTCCTAATGCAGTAAAAGAGAGCAGGAGCGAGAGAGTGGGATTGTATCGGAATGAACAAGGGGGTTTTGCTTGCCTGGCACTTCTGAAGATAGCATTGAGTCTTCATCAGTGTCAACGATCACAACGTCGGTACAACGTCTATCGAGGGGGAACAACACCGGCAAACAGAGAAGAAACACGATCAACGCAATGCACAATATGATGCATGCTATGACATGGCAATATGAATGTGTTTTGGGCTAATGCAAGTTAGAACAGATTGAGATGAGTCCATTTGAACCAAAGATTCAAATGCAAACCCATTTTAAGATGTTATATTAGTGGCATTAACTTGTTTCATCTAAACAGCAAGGTTAAAGTGTTCTAACATGCATGAAACCAGTACAGATGGATAGATTGGATTTTGCTGATCGTTTTTCCTATATAATTTGTTTGATTTGGAGCTACGGTTGATTTTCTATGATTTTTAGAAGTTTCGGTTATTTTCTGGAATTTCCTGTAAAAGAATAAATCCAGAAAATGAGTTATTGCGTCAGCAGTGCGTCAGGGTGACATCAGTGGTCAAAGGGGACGTCCAGGTCAACCTAACCAGTGGGTCCCGTGTGTCAGCAGTTATTTAAACTAACTAAATTTAGTTAGTTCTAATCTAAGTTAATTAGCAGAGGGGGTCCCACTTGTCATAAACTCAGGGGAGTCAACCTGGGCCCACCCAGTCAAGGTCAACGGGTCAACCTTGTCGGCGTTTAGCCGCCGGCGAGGCCAGACGCGGCGGTGAGAGTGCATTAACGCGTTCCGGCGACCAAATGAGTGGCGGAGGGCATCTGTGACACCCCAAAATTTTGGCCTTGTTTTAATGGAATAAAATTTTGCCAGGATTTAAAACTTTGAATTTTTGAGCTCCATTTTGATTTTGTTTAAATCATTTCCTTCCCTGTTATGATGAGTTTTTCCCAAAGAGAAAACTTTTCAAAAATGTTGTTGGACTTGTTTAACCTCTCAAGAAAAACTTTCCTTTTATCAGTGTAACTAATTAAATAATTAGGTTGCTTGATCTTTATTTTCTTGAAAAGGGTTTTCTAGGTTAAATGGCCATATTTGAACTACAACCATTTGATAAATTCACTTAAAATTCCCACAAAAATTTGGAGATGTCATGTGATGTTTTTAAATCACTTTTATGCTAAAATATATTTCATTCATGAAATATTTTGAGCCCTACACTCAATTTTTCATCTCTGGTCCAGAGTGCTTTTTGCACTACAACCTATTTAAATATTTCTTTAAAACTTCTACCAAAATTAGGGGAGGTCAGTAGGAGCCTATTATTTCACTTTGTGCAAAAACCTATTTATGTTCTTTGAAAAATTTGAGTGAATCAACCTCATCTTCATTCTGGACCAACTTGATGGTTTGTACAGCAACCATGTTTTTACTTGCTCTTTAACCCTTGATCATTTCTCCTACTTGTAGTCCCCCATGTTAAACCCTTAAGTCCAGGAGCATGCACCTTTTGGGTCATTTTTGGTTCATGAAATAATGTCATTTATTTCCTGTCCAGAATTGAAGTTTTGTAAAACTTGCACTAACAAGTTTCTGCTTTTGTCCAACTAACATCACCACTCTCTCTTTCTTCCACAGAGACACTGATCTGGAGATTTTGGCCACTCCAAGAAATGCCTAAGTGCCCTTGGCATTTTGTCAAACACCTTATGGGCATGAACAGTTTTGGCATGATTATAGATTTGTATGATGGACTTGTCCATCTGTCCAAACCATGTTGTCCAATAGCCTACTAATGGTCTCCAACCCAGACCTGTGGTTTTGCACTAGATCCCTAGCAGTTTTGGCTACCCTGGCATTTCATCAAACACCTTCTGTGCGTGCACTGTACGCGCCCAGAGCGCGCCAATTGCAGCCACGCGGCCGAGCCGACATGCTGGCCCCCTGGCTTTGGCCCACACGGCAGCACCTCGCCACGCACTCCCCTTCTCACCGCCACACGCCAAGCAGCCTCGCTGCGCCCGGCAGGCCAAGCACTAGCCGCCGCCGCCGCCCAACAGCCCTGCGCCGTTCAGCACTGCCCAAGCCACTCCCGCTCGCCACCTGGCCCCTGGAACAGCGCGTGCTCATCCGCAGCCATGTCCGCTAGCGCTCGTCGCCGCCACGATGCCCTGCTGCTACAGAACGTCGGTTCGCCGGAGAGCTTATCCACGGCCGCCGCGGAACCGACCTCGTCGCGCTATAAATGGACACCTCGAGCCCCTCTGAGCACGCACGCGACCTCAGACCACCCCTATGGCACTCCCCTAGCTCGCATTCGACCCGGGGAGGCCTCCTTCCTCATCTCCGGCAACTCCTGCCGCCGCCACCGCCCCGGCCAATCCGGCACCTCCAGTATTTCTCCCTCTCCGTTCTCTCCACCAAGAACCTCCTCATCCTCCCGTGAGCCTTTTCCCCTACTTGATTTTGATCGGGAGCCAACGCCGCCACAAAGTCACTTCGCCACCGAAGCCTTCTTCCGCCGCGGAGCTCGCCGCCGGCAGCTCACTCCGTCCCCGCCGACCCAACGACTACCCGGAGGACCGCCCCAACCTTACGGATCCATCCCCACCCTCGGGGGCCCGCGAGGAGCAGCCAAACGCCGGCGACGATCGCCGGAGCCCCGCTCCGCTCGGGCAAAGGAGGGAGACGACGCGCGGCGACTGGTCAAACCTGACCGGTGGGGCAGGCAGGCCCACTGTCAGTGACACCCCACGCCGCCCGCGTGGTTAAGTGGAGGCGTAAAGCCCCAAGTACGCCTCCTCTGCACCGAAAGCGTATTTCTATCTGAACCGTTTTCTTTTCTGTTTTATTTTAAATAACAGATTTGACCAAATCTTTGACTGGCTATAACTTTTTAAATATAACTCCAAATGAAATGATTCTTTTTCCTACCTTCCTCAAATTTGATCTAGTTTATTTTAAGATTTATTTGAAAAAAATTCAAAAAACTTTTTGGTTCTGTTTTTGAAATATGTGTTAATTCAAATATATTTTTAAATAGGATTTTGGGAGAGAGAAGAAGCTTTCAAAAGTTTTGGAGAGCATCTCACCCCTCCACAACATTGAAGGCAAGCATTCTGAATCCCGGCATAATATTTTTGGTGTGATCGTTGATACATTTATAACACCACCGCATTTTGAAGGACTTGTTATTTCATGTGATATGATCATATGCATGGGTACATATTGCTGACTTCCATGCTGTTGGAAATGGACACACTTGTGATGATAATCACCCTCATATGCCTTGCATGCATACCGGCAGGAACCCGGGAAAACCTCTGCCTTGGGTAGGCTTGAGTTTGTCGCCGGTCTCCGTCGGGACGGTTATGTCTGGTATGGCATGGTAAGGCGATATGAGAGGTGACTCTGATGGATGAAATATATTCGTCATGCTAATCATGCAGGGAATACTTGGACCTCATGAGTCGACCGTAGATCGAGTCTTGTTCCAGTAACCCCCATACTTATTTTGTACTACCACTCGTCTCTACAGCAAGTAGAGTACGGTTCAGTAAGTTGTCAACCTCTTTCCAGCACACACCGTACAGAGAGGCCATGGTGGAAGATACCGGTTGTAGCTGGTAGGCAGGCCACCTGGTCCGGGGGCATGGGTGTTTCCGGTTGGAACCGAGAGGGAAGGCCACCCCTTAGAGCGCGCGATATAAATTTGATCCCATGCTACGCGAGGTTGTAGCCTCCCCACTTAGAGTTTGCTTAACAGGTGCCGTGGGTGATTCCAGACACGTATGAGATAAGCTGGTGTGTGCAAGTTAGGTGTGTTTTCAACAAAAAGACCGTAGACGGAATTAGTCCTGCTGGACTAGAGAAATCCGTTACTCGTGGGTAAAGAGTACACCCTCTGCAGAGAATAAACCTATTCGAATAGCCGTGTCCATGGTTAAGGATTACAGTCTGGGATGGGTCAGGTGTCGGTCTTAGTGTCGGTCTTCGGAGGTGAAACTGTTAACTAGAAAATGGAATTACTACTCGTGACTTGTGATATCTATGATGATTATTATTATTGTTGACTAACCCATGATATTATTGTTATTATCGAGTATCTCTGAGATGGTTCTACCTCCAGGGATATTCATTATGATTGTTTCTTTTAAAGCCCTTTATGTGGCGTCGCTCAGATGCCCGACTGTGGCATTTCCTTTAAAGCCCTTTATGTGGCGTCGCTCAGACGCCCGACTGTGGCATTTCTTTTAAAGCCCTTTATGTGGCGTCGCTCAGACGCCCGACTGTGGCATTTCTTTTAAAGCCCTTTATGTGGTGTCGCTCAGACGCCCGACTGTGGCATTGCTTGTTATTTATTTCATAAATTTTAATACTGCTATGTATTGCATTTTTTTATAAATAACCGCCTGCACGCATCAGTATTTTATTTACTATTTTTGACTGACGTCATGAGCATAAAAATATTTTTAGCACATCATGGTTATATTATACATGTGTTCATAATGTTTGCGAGTACATTCAAAGTACTCACTGGCTTGTCCCTGGCTATTGTCTTGGCCAGATTTTGCTCGCACGGAGAGGAGCGACGCGATGCCAGCCCCGGAACCCACTCAATGGAGATAGCAGCCTCGCGAAGATAGGAATTAACATGGTCAGCTGTTCCCGTGGGAAATGGAGTCCCATAGACACAGATGTTTCACAACCCACTTCTGCCATCAACCACTAGAAACCATTTGTTGTACTCACAGGCCAGAATGGTCTTCTACTACTTATTTTGTATCTTGCTTGGAATTCCTGTATCAAGTTGGAGCCTCATCAGCTAACAGTAATCCTGGGGCTGATGAGCACGACGGTCTTTTCTGGAAATTTATTACCCGGAAAACCCGGTTGCGACAGACTTGGTATCAGAGCCAGGCTGACCATTGGCTAATCCTATCTTAGCCAGGTCAATAAACTAGGCAAACCAACCCACCAGACCTTAACCAAACCCCAGCCAAGCTTCTCGTGCAAGATAGCCACACAGTGACCCAACACTTTTGGCAGTCGGTGCCCAACCTATCAACCTAACCTGTCACTCATGCGCCAGTGACCGGCCCCTAAATAGTCCTTTCTCGCAAGCGTTCGAAGGAAGATTCCGTCCCCTTTTCCCTATAAAAAGGGGCGCGCTAACACCAAACCAGCACACACAGCCGCTACCCCAAACCGAGCCACAATGCCTGGACCTATAGTGCACAACGATACCACAGCAACCAACCTTGGAGGTTTTGTGACCATCCTCACAAACCTCACCCGTCGTGCCTACGCGTTAGAGGAGCCACCAGAATATGTTGTGTATCAAGGACCCATGAGCGGTGAAGACCGCCAATTCTAGGCCACTGTGCACATTTACGGTAGGAGTCTAGCACCCGAGCGCCCCTACCGGTTCACCGGAAGAACAACATCCTTTGATGCCACAAGCCATCCAGCTAGCCGCTCGAGAGGCTATAGTTCATCTCAGGCACTTGTCGCCCAGAGTTAACTGTCGCTCGTTCCACTACTACCCCAGACGTGAAGGGTATGGTAGACCACCCCAAGTTGCCAATGGAGATCACGAGACGGACCCCGCATTATTGCACCTAGTGCGCTATGTAAGTGCACTAGAGGCACTGTTCGACCAGATCACTGTTGATCTGATCGCAGCTCGTGGAGAGCTGGTTCGTCGAGCCCCGGCGAGAGAAGAAAACGAGCCCAACACCGACAACCCAGTCGTGCTGTTTGGACAACCGATCGAGACCCCGAGATCTGCCCCAGCCATCGGCCAAGGTGCTGCGATAACCCCAGAAGTGCTTCGTCGCATATTGGGAGCACACTCCAATGGGGTTGTGGCCAACAATCCCCGCAATGGTCATTCTCACTACCCCGACCCTGCAGTTCCTCCGCCATCTCCGACTAATCCCGGCAGAGAGACACGTGGAGAAGCCTCGACATCCACCAGGCACGCCCGTTTAGACATAAACGAGGTAGACTAAGCAGTATGAGTAGCACCAAGTTTCAATGTATCCTCGCTTTGTAATCACGCGACCGTGTATATTAATGCAGCCTGTCGTTGTGCCTCTGTCTTAATAGTAGCCTTGCATAATTGGTCAACGCATAGCTGCATATTTTTCCGGGCACAACTACCAAAACCAACCCGACGACAACCACAGTAACGCGTCTTTTTATGAGATATGTGTATCTCTGACACTGACCCGACATTTGGAGCTAAGCTGGCAAATTTTTACCTTTCACCACGATAAAACGATCCGGCTCCATTGCTATATAAAGGCCACCTTGTGACCTTACCCAGCAACCCTCACTTTGTGCACAACACTCACGCTTTTTCCTGTCATGTCGAACCCCAGCATTCATCTGAGAACCCCAAATGCAACCCCAGGTAGCTTTGTCAAAATATTGTGGGATTTTACCAGCAGTACCATGGGTTCTACCCAGCCACCCCAGTACGAGCTGTTCAAATCGAGGATCACCCCATCCACCTCGGAATATTGGGCAGCAGTACACATTCCTCCTGTAGACCCCAACCAAGATCCAACGGAAGTTTCCTTCGTGGGGAAATCTATGCCAACCCCACACTTGGCCATAGAAGCTGCTGTGAAAGAAGCGATTGCTCGTCTTCGATCCGCAGTACCCTATGCCCGCGAACGAGGATATTATTACTTTCCGAGTCGTGCAGCACCCGGAGAAGTTACATCTTTTCCCGGTGGACGTATTGAGAGAGACCCAGTTCTGGCCAACCTTATCCAGTACATAATTGCTCAAGAGCATTTAAACCAGCGAGTGATGGATTATCTCCAGAGCCTCGCAGATTTAAATCCTCAGATTGCCATCGGAAGACCACTGAGACCCGACACGGAGAGACGCATACATCGACTGGTCAATCCACTGCCTCCAATTGAAGAAGAATGTATCCCTTTACCAGAGACATTTTATCAGGACCCCGCCCAGTTACCATTTTCATTTTAGACGTCACTACTGTATTTGTTCTTTGCAGCATTTATTTATGTGTGTGACTTATGCGTAATACCCTGAGTTTGTACGACGAGTCAATTATTTGGCTTCTGCTAATGTGTGTAGTTTTTGTTGTGGTTTATGCTCCTTTAAATTAACTGTTTTTCCCTCGCAAAACCCTGGGGTGAGATTTTCTTTTCCCTGAGTTGCTACATCTACACTTTCTCACGACGTGGATTATTTAATTTCACTCAGCACCACGAGCAGACTCACAACCATAATCATTCGGACACATACACTGTTTGCAAAACTTTGCAACGGTGTTACATCCAGCTAATCACCCCCTAACAACAGTTAGCACCCGGCACACCCCATCTACTCCTCATGATCACCACCACCGCGGAGAACCAACACCCGAGCCGCAGCATCGCGATACTCGTCGAAGATTATCGCGCACAGGAGCACAGAGAGCCCCAGCAGCGTCGCCAGCCCACCGCATATCAGGATCACAAACCAGTCCGGCATCGCCTCCGCCATTAGAGCCTCGACCGAGCTTCTGTAAGCAGTAATGGAGAAAGAAGGAGGAGGAGAAGTGAGGCCAGATGTGAGGAAGAAGAGAGAGGCACCCCGGCCGTTTTTATAGCTCGAGCTCGGTGTACGGTGGGCGAAGTCCACCAACGCCGCTCATCGCCGATCGCCGGTGTTCGGAGTCGAATCCGCGAGCAGTGCCGACAGCGCGCTGGCCCGCGAGGTGAGTGCACGCTGCACCGGCAGGTAGCACGCCGCGCACTACCACGGTACGGCCTAGATGCCCTACACACTAGGCGTCGCCGGTGGAGAAAGCGCGCGGGAGAGAGGAGGAAGAAAGGGCCAGAGGGAGAAGAAGAGGAGACTGACAGTGGACCCCAGGTCCACCTGTCGGCCAGAGAGAGCACTGTGCTCTCGGGTACAACCAGCGTATATCTAAATTTAGGAGTTATCCTAAATTTATATCCAGCGTAGAAATCACCCGTTTTTGTCCCGAACCATAGACTTTTCCGCGCAGCACCAGTTTTTCACACTGTGGTTTTTCACCACTTATTGCCCTCTCACTGTAGCCACATCTTTATTGTGTAAATTATTTTCTTAACACCGCTTTTAGCAAATCTCGAGGGCGAGATTTTTTTAAGGGGGTTAGTATTGTGACACCCCAAAATTTTGGCCTTGTTTTAATGGAATAAAATTTTGCCAGGATTTAAAACTTTGAATTTTTGAGCTCCATTTTGATTTTGTTTAAATCATTTCCTTCCCTGTTATGATGAGTTTTTCCCAAAGAGAAAACTTTTCAAAAATGTTGTTGGACTTGTTTAACCTCTCAAGAAAAACTTTCCTTTTATCAGTGTAACTAATTAAATAATTAGGTTGCTTGATCTTTATTTTCTTGACAAGGGTTTTCTAGGTTAAATGGCCATATTTGAACTACAACCATTTGATAAATTCACTTAAAATTCCCACAAAAATTTGGAGATGTCATGTGATGTTTTTAAATCACTTTTATGCTAAAATATATTTCATTCATGAAATATTTTGAGCCCTACACTCAATTTTTCATCTCTGGTCCAGAGTGCTTTTTGCACTACAACCTATTTAAATATTTCTTTAAAACTTCTACCAAAATTAGGGGAGGTCAGTAGGAGCCTATTATTTCACTTTGTGCAAAAACCTATTTATGTTCTTTGAAAAATTTGAGTGAATCAACCTCATCTTCATTCTGGACCAACTTGATGGTTTGTATAGCAACCATGTTTTTACTTGCTCTTTAACCCTTGATCATTTCTCCTACTTGTAGTCCCCCATGTTAAACCCTTAAGTCCAGGAGCATGCACCTTTTGGGTCATTTTTGGTTCATGAAATAATGTCATTTATTTCCTGTCCAGAATTGAAGTTTTGTAAAACTTGCACTAACAAGTTTCTACTTTTGTCCAACTAACATCACCACTCTCTCTTTCTTCCACAGAGACACTGATCTGGAGATTTTGGCCACTCCAAGAAATGCCTAAGTGCCCTTGGCATTTTGTCAAACACCTTATGGGCATGAACAGTTTTGGCATGATTATAGATTTGTATGATGGACTTGTCCATCTGTCCAAACCATGTTGTCCAATAGCCTACTAATGGTCTCCAACCCAGACCTGTGGTTTTGCACTTGATCCCTAGCAGTTTTGGCTACCCTGGCATTTCATCAAACACCTTCTGTGCGTGCACTGGACGCGCCCAGAGCGCGCCAATTGCAGCCACGCGGCCGAGCCGACACGCTGGCCCCCTGGCTTTGGCCCACACGGCAGCACCTCGCCACGCACTCCCCTTCTCACCGCAACATGCCAAGCAGCCTCGCCGCGCCCGGCAGGCCAAGCACTAGCCGCCGCCGCTGCCCGACAGCCCTGCGCCGTTCAGCGCCGCCCAAGCCACTCCCGCTCGCCACCTGGCCCCTGGAACAGCGTGTGCTCATCCGCAGCCATGTCCGCTAGCGCTCGTCGCCGCCACGATGCCCTGCTGCTACAGAACGTCGGTTCGCCGGAGAGCTTATCCACGGCCGCCGCGGAACCGACCTCGTCGCGCTATAAATGGACACCTCGAGCCCCTCTGAGCACGCACGCGACCTCAGACCACCCCTATGGCACTCCCCTAGCTCGCATTCGACCCGGGGAGGCCTCCTTCCTCATCTCCGGCAACTCCTGTCGCCGCCACCGCCCCGGCCAATCCGGCACCTCCAGTATTTCTCCCTCTCCGTTCTCTCCACCAAGAACCTCCTCATCCTCCCGTGAGCCTTTTCCCCTACTTGATTTTGATAGGGAGCCAACGCCGCCACAAAGTCACTTCGCCACCGAAGCCTTCTTCCGCCGCGGAGCTCGCCGCCGGCAGCTCACTCCATCCCCGCCGACCCAACGACTACCGGGAGGACCGCCCCAACCTTACGGATCCATCCCCACCCTCGGGGGCCCGCGAGGAGCAGCCAAACGCCGGCGATGATCGCCGGAGCCCCGCTCCGCTCGGGCAAAGGAGGGAGACGACGCGCGGCGACTGGTCAAACCTGACCAGTGGGCCAGGCAGGCCCACTGTCAGTGACACCCCGCGCCGCCCGCGTGGTTAAGTGGAGGCGTAAAGCCCCAAGTACGCCTCCTCTGCACCGAAAGCGTATTTCTATCTGAACCGTTTTCTTTTCTGTTTTATTTTAAATAACAGATTTGACCAAATCTTTGACTGGCTATAACTTTTTAAATGTAACTCCAAATGAAATGATTCTTTTTCCTACCTTCCTCAAATTTGATCTAGTTTATTTTAAGATTTATTTGAAAAAATTTCAAACAACTTTTTGGTTCTGTTTTTGAAATATGTGTTAATTCAAATATATTTTTAAATAGGATTTTGGGAGAGAGAAGAAGCTTTCAAAAGTTTTGGAGAGCATCTCACCCCTCCACAACATTGAAGGCAAGCATTCTGAATCCCGGCATAATATTTTTGGTGTGATCGTTGATACATTTATAACACCACCGCATTTCGAAGGACTTGTTATTTCATGTGATATGATCATATGCATGGGTACATATTGCTGACTTCCATGCTGTTGGAAATGGACACACTTGTGATGATAATCACCCTCATATGCCTTGCATGCATACCGGCAGGAACCCGGGAAAACCTCTGCCTTGGGTAGGCTTGAGTTTGTCGCCGGTCTCCGTCGGGACGGTTATGTCTGGTATGGCATGGTAAGGCGATATGAGAGGTGACTCTGATGGATGAAATATATTCGTCATGCTAATCATGCAGGGAATACTTGGACCTCATGAGTCGACCGTAGATCGAGTCTTGTTCCAGTAACCCCCATACTTATTTTGTACTACCACTCGTCTCTACAGCAAGTAGAGTACGGTTCAGTAAGTTGTCAACCTCTTTCCAGCACACACCGTACAGAGAGGCCATGGTGGAAGATACCGGTTGTAGCTGGTAGGCAGGCCACCTGGTCCGGGGGCATGGGTGTTTCCGGTTGGAACCGAGAGGGGAGGCCACCCCTTAGAGCGCGCGATATAAATTTGATCCCATGCTACGCGAGGTTGTAGCCTCCCCACTTAGAGTTTGCTTAACAGGTGTCGTGGGTGATTCTAGACACGTATGAGATAAGCTAGTGTGTGCAAGTTAGGTGTGTTTTCAACAAAAAGACCGTAGACGGAATTAGTCCTGCTGGACTAGAGAAATCCGTTACACGTGGGTAAAGAGTACACCCTCTGCAGAGAATAAACCTATTCGAATAGCCGTGTCCATGGTTAAGGATTACAGTCTGGGATGGGTCAGGTGTCGGTCTTAGTGTCGGTCTTCGGAGGTGAAACTGTTAACCAGAAAATGGAATTACTACTCGTGACTTGTGATATCTATGATGATTATTATTATTGTTGACTAACCCATGATATTATTGTTATTATCGAGTATCTCTCAGATGGTTCTACCTCCAGGGATATTCATTATGATTGTTTCTTTTAAAGCCCTTTATGTGGCGTCGCTCAGATGCCCGACTGTGGCATTTCTTTTAAAGCCCTTTATGTGGCGTCGCTCAGACGCCCGACTGTGGCATTTCATTTAAAGCCCTTTATGTGGCGTCGCTCAGACGCCCAACTGTGGCATTTCTTTTAAAGCCCTTTATGTGGCGTCGCTCAGACGCCCGACTGTGGCATTTCTTTTAAAACCCTTTATGTGGTGTCGCTCAGACGCCCGACTGTGGCATTGCTTGTTATTTATTTCATAAATTTAATACTGCTATGTATTGCATTTTTTTTATAAATAACCGCCTGCACGCATCAGTATTTTATTTACTATTTTTGACTGACGTCATGAGCATAAAAATATTTTTAGCACATCATGGTTATATTATACCTGTGTTCATAATGTTTGCGAGTACATTCAAAGTACTCACTGGCTTGTCCCTGGCTATTGTCTTGGCCAGATTTTGCTCGCACGGAGAGGAGTGACGCGATGCCAGCCCCGGAACCCACTCAATGGAGATAGCAGCCTCGCGAAGATAGGAATTAACATGGTCAGCTGTTCCCGTGGGAAATGGAGTCCCATAGACACAGATGTTTCACAACCCGCTTCCGCCATCAACCACTAGAAACCATTTGTTGTACTCACAGGCCAGAATGGTCTTGTACTACTTATTTTGTATTTTGCTTGGAATTCCTGTATCAAGTTGGAGCCTCATCAGCTAACAGTAATCCTGGGGCTGATGAGCACGACGGTCTTTTCTAGAAATTTATTACCCGGAAAACCCGGTCGCGACAGCATCTACGCGTAGCTGGGAGCAAACCGCGGCGTTTGGTGGCAGTGGTTGGACTCGGGGTGGCCGAGAACGTCACCGGCGACGACCTTGGCGGTCGCCGGAGTCGGGTGAGGTCGAACCCGAGGCTGCGGGGCACGGCGAGGCACGGGAAGTGGTGTGTTGGACTCGTGGGGGTGCGGCGGAGTTAATGGACAAGGTGGTGAGGCCTGTGGGTGGCCGGAGTCACGTCGGCGACGAGCTCCGCGGCGGCACGTGCGGGTGAGCTTCATGCAGTCGATGCAGGGCTCAAGAGCGAGAACAGGAGGGATGGAGAGGTAGCTGAGCTCACGGCGGTCACGTAGGAGCAGACGGCGCGGTCGGGGACGAGCTGATGCGGCGGCGACGGCGAAGGGGATCTGCGGTGATGCTTGGTGAAGATGATCTCGAAGAAGACGAGGCAGGGCTCGCAAGCGCTCGGGGCTCGGGCTGCTCGACGGAGTCGATGACGGCGGAGTTGTTGGACACGGTGGCTCGGTACGGGGACGACGGTGGACGCGGTTTCACGGTGGCGCGGGCGCAGCAGCATCGGCCATGGTGGAGGGAGAGCGAGAGAGAGAGGCAGGGGGGAATGTGAGATGTCCACGGGGTCGGGGCGGCGACGTGGAGCTCGCCCAGGTGTCCAGGGGCGTGGGCGGCAAGCAGCTGACGTCGTGGCGAGCTCGCGCTCGTCGGCGTCACCTCCCTGCCTGCGTGGCGTGGACGAAGCAGCTGGCTGGCACGGGCCAGCACAGTGCTGGGCCGCCAGGTGGGCCGGGGCACGGGTTTGGCCAGGTAAGAGGGTTTTCATTTGTTTTTGTTTTATAATTATTTCTGTAGGTTTGTTGCATTTCTAAACATACTTAGGCTACTCCAAAAATCACCAAACTGCACATAGCCACTATTTGGAATATATCCAGCATGGAACATTTTAGTTTGGAGTTATTTGAGCATTTGAAATATTTTATATAATTTAAATGCCCAAACTCAAATAGCTAAAGATTTAATCCAGTGACCTTAAAGTGACCTAGAAATTTGTGCATCACTTTTGACAGTGGTTTAAGACCAGGCCAGAGGTGATGAACATTTTGGAAGGGCATTTTAGGTTCATTGAAAATATTTTTAGTAAGCCTTAGTTGAATTCAGAGGGGTTCTGGGGGTTCTGGCTTCCCCAATTCAAGTTTCTGATGGGAAGTAGACATGATGCAACACTCTAATGCATGGACTAGCTGGAATGTGACAACTCACCCCCACTAAACAAGAATCTCGTCCTGGGATTCAAGACGTGAGGTAAGAAGACAGAGGGGACACGAAGCTAACACGATCTTTATGATCCAATTGCCCTTCTCGTTATCTTGGCGTCTTGCTTTGAGAACTACATCCAACATAACAACGAGTAGAAGGAAGAATTTTAGAAGAATCGATATTCTTGAGGTTCGAGCAACTTAGGATCATCTTAATGATCACAAGATCAACTCACGGAATAAGACATGAAAACATCTCTGGAGCTGAGAGGCAAAACATGCATCTGGAGCGACAGAAGAAACAATTTGACGAGGGTTTCAAAGTAGCGAGGGAAATTGCCATGATTCCAAAACGGGGCACCTCAGGGGAGGTGACTCGAAGAACATTTCCCTTAAGTAGCAAAAGGAATTACTTTTGACCCATAGATCATTGAAACTCTTCATACCATCTTAAGGCAATTGATAATTGATCGTTTGAAAGATCTCGAAGAAATGGCATACTCAGACTAGGATGGATGATGTGGACTACCTTGTTGAAGACAACGCAATGGATGACTTTTGCTTTTCACCGGAAATGAATGGGACCCATGACAGGACCACTTTTGAAGATGATCCTGGACAACAACTGCTGAGAAGGACAACCCATGGAAAATTGGCCCGATGGGGTGCAAGCTGGGAACAACATGCAAATGTTGGAAATGTTTCAACCATCATATCTGCCTGAGATTCAGATCTGGTTGGAAACAAGATATTTCAGACAGCATGTCTAGAAAAGAAAGTTTGCAACACAAACAGACGAGACGGAGTTGCGAGATTCTCGGGAATGAACTACGATAGCAAGCTCCAAAACATGAGTTGGTTCTGCTACAAACCTATGAACACGCTGTCCAAGACAAGCATGACCACGTAGTAGTCTTATAATGAAACACTATCGAGTTCAGGTTAGGATCCATCATCAAGGATTTCGAAGTCTTTACGCGCGCTAGTCTTCTTTTCCTTGAACAAGTCAACCAGTGGCTTGAAGTGCTAGGTAACATATGGAATGAAGGTTGCAAGTCTCCAAACCATAGGATACTTCGCACATATGCATGAATGACTTGGGATGATTCCGGGGAAGCAAAAACAATCTTTCTCGAACTCACGACGGCATCTTGCACCAAATGCACATGAATTCGAGGAAGTCACCCCTTCCATCCAAGCATAAGCTTCATGAACGGAACACGAAGTCATTGCTTATAAAATTTTCAACACTAGGTTGATGTTCAGCATAAATCATGGGGGAGACAAAATGCTGCTGATGGGGTTCAACAACAACTCATCGGAATTTCCATATCACTGGACTTCCACCATCATGTGAACACGGTGATAGCATTGGTCAGACCAAAAGATGTAATGGTATATGCTCAAGGGATCAACCACGAGTAAGACAACATTACGAACATCGTTGGTTCTGATTTGACTTGACGATGGCCCATACTCAAGTCAAAGTTTTGACAAGGCAATAAATCCAACAACTGATCACGAGGACCAATTGGTGAGGATATCATCTTTCTTCAACACACACACACACACACACACAAAGATATCCCTTTGGAAGTGAACTAAGTTAGACAAGCTTTTATCTCCCAACTCTCCAAGTTGTTGTTTGGCTTAACCAACTAGCTGAGGGGTATCCAACACAGATTCTTGGAGAAAAGTGGTTTATTGGAAAACCAACTTGATCACGAGCTCAACATAACAGTCAGGGGACAACCTGGTAATACTTCCGAGAAGATATTCAGAAAATCACGAATCACCGGTATGTTACTAAGCTCGAGAACAACCTTGCTTTTCAGGGCAAGATGATATGATCAAAAGAGTGAGGGATTGACACAATCCTAACTTATTGATCGAGGAGTGCACCAGAAATAAGGACTAGGTAGCACGATCAATCTTAAGCTAATGATTTAATAACCAACACGCTAAGAATGAGAATATTGTCCATTTACTACCAAGCAACGGGTTACTAGGAGTATAGATTTCACACATCACGATTCACTTGTCGGCATTCCGGTTGCCACAACACGGAACCGAGGAATGATTAATGATAGCAAGAAGTATCACTACGTCAAGAGTTCATGAGAAATGGTGCAATTCTCATGACAATCCTGACATAAAAGGGGTAATACTCCGAGGTAGAACAGAATCAAAAGCTGGATTGGCATTTTGACCTACGGAATACAACTACTTTGACCCTATCCTGGATATGGATGAGGTACTGGAGTTTGTTTCTCCTAGTCATTCCAGAATAAAATGGCTTGACGGACCACAAGAATAATAGGCATCGATGAACGGATGCACGCATACTCTTGATTATCAATTGATAGATGGAGGTCAGAAAACAACTAAAGAGGGACAACTCAAAGGAACATATATCTTTCTGAGTTGTGGATGCATAGATTAGTATGTCGAGCGAAGCTCAACATTTCTTCCGGATAACCCATGCGGAAAGGGTAGAACTGGCAGATTCACAATTATGAATGGAGAACTCCTCAAGAGTACTCTGATTGTGATCCTTCGGTTCATCGAGGAACTTCTGCCATAAGCGGTTCATAGTATTTGGAAGAAGGAAATACCACGGACCTCGAGGACTAATGCAAAGGTTACTAATAACCTAAAGGAACAAGCAAACACTATCAACATGAAGTAAGTAGGGTGAATCTCGGGTTCAAAACCCAGGAATAGAATACCTACTCCTAAGTAGCATCACGGGATGCTTCCGAGAATGATGGCCAGAATCTTCACACTGGGAACACAAAACATTGCTAGATTATTAGGTGACTCCCTAAAACACCTAGGGTCATAATAATAGCTCCAACATATATGTCAAGGCAATAAATTACCTCAATGCACCGGTTAGTGTGCTTATTCTTACCATAAAGGACATCAAGAACGGAAGGAAAGGATTTGCAAATGCATCAGACTATTTAGAAACCTGGGATGACTCGGACAGCATAACGGCTATAAATGCTCAGAAAAGATTTGAGACATTCACAAGGATTTGCATAGTCACTTAACAACATCATATCAAGGTTCTGGTTCAACTGAGAACATACTAAAAGTAGTAGAAACTGAATTGAGGCTTGAAACTATCAATCCTATAAGTCTCTAACATAGCAACTCGTCATCCTAGTAGATAGATGAGAAGCCTAGTTCCTAAACCCCGTAGAAGAGAACACGATGACTCAGATCAGAAGGCAATGAGGTATAAGGAGTAAAAAGAGCCTTACGTTCCCTTCCACAATCAATTCCCTTACATAACTAAACCATTTCTAGACACAACTTCAACCAGTTTGGCTTGGTAATCCTACAGGCAGTCAGGCTCTGATACCAAAGCTGTCAGGACCCCGACTCAATGCCACATCGATCTAGCATGTAACACCTCATATCACTTTGCGGCCTCACACGGTATTCCAACGGGTGTCGCCTTACCTTTGCCCGGGACCATTTGCGCCTTTTGGCACACGTATATAATAGTGTCGCTAGCATCCATATGATAAGGAGCCCAGGCTGACATGGCTAGTCATAAACCCAAAGTGGCACAAACTTACAGGGACATGCATCCATGACCCGACATCGAATATGTCGGTCATCAGCAAGTGAATCCAGGTTGTAGCACTGGGCTAGCAGGACTCCGGTGAACCGGGCTGTAGCAGGCTAACAGGACTCCAGTATTCGTCGCGTGACATTTCCCCGAGGGGACAGACACAGGAATGAAGAAGGACACATGCCGACCAGCCTAAGTGTTCCGGAGCAGTAGCAAGCTACCATGGCTCGGTGGAAACACTAGGAGACATTTCCCGGTAAGAGAGGCTACTAAGGATAAACAACTAGATAGTCAGATCCCACACATACCAAGCATTTCAATAACATACACACAATATGCTCGATATGTGCAAATACAACATGGCATCACAACATGACTCTACGACTCAAGTATTTATTCATTAGGCTCCGAGGAACGAGATATTACAAACATGGGTCTCAAGACCCAACATTCAGAGCATACAAGTCAAAACACATGTGGAAGCTTAATATGTCTGAGTACACACATCTACAAATGAAAAAGGCTGAGAAGCATGACTATCTACCAGATCCTGCCGAGGGCACAAGATCGTAGCTGAGGTAACAAGCTAAACGTCGAAGTCCACGCGGAACTACTAGCGAGACTAACGTCTCTCTGCAAAAACATAAAACAGGCAAACTTGAGTACAAATGTACCCAACAAGACTTACATCAGAACTAACTACATATGCATCATTATCAACAAAGGGGATGGTGGGGTTTAACTGCAGCAAGTCAGCTTTGACTCGGTGGCTATCCTGAACTACTACTGCAAGTAACTCTTTTGAGGTGGCGCACACGAGTCCACATATTCACCATATCAATACACCACTATGGATCCGCTCCCGTCTCCCTACGAGAACGCCATCCATAGCACTCACGCTTATCTTGCGTATTTTAGAGTATCCACTTTCACTTGTCTATGAACTGTTATAGGCAACCCAGAAGTCCTTTACCGCGGACACGGCTATTTGAATAGATGATGTTAACCCTGCAGGGGTGTACTTCTTCACACACGCTCTCACCACTTACCGCCGTTTACACGACATGTACTCGGCAACCTTCAAGTGGAAGCCCAACGTGGGTGTCGGCCACAGCCTACCTAAACACTCAAGTCTCCAGTCCAGGTTTATCACCTATTCAGGTTCCATCCGCTGGGAGTCCGGCCGAGGTTTCCACATGCGACCGCGAACGATGTGAACAGGGTTCCCGAGACACCAAACGGGTGCCCGATACACCGTGCCACGGTGTATCTACCGCATCATAGCCCACCCCTAGGGTCAGCGCTACGCACGGCCTCCAACACATATCCTACAAACATCAGAAACTAGTTGCAACTCCTGGACAGAGAACTAGGGTGATTAAGAAGCCGAGAGGGTCCATTGGTTTCGGGCCCAATGCGTGGTAGTAGTTGTTTCATGGATCACAAACACAGAACTCAGTTCCTGAGGACGGCTTCAATGAGACAACCCACCATGTACTCCTACATGGCCTCTCACCGCTACCTTTACCAAATCGTGTTTAAACACTTTGCTCACACACACAGTAGGACATGTTCACACACCTCTGATTCATCCTCGATGAATCAGACCTAACTCAACTCTAAGCAGTAGCAGGCATGACAAACAAGCATGAATGAGTAGGCACAATAGGGCTCAAACAACTCCTACTCATGCTAGTGGGTTTCATCTATTTACTGTGGAATGATAGGTCATGCAAAGGATAAAGGGGTTCAGCTACCGCAGCAAGGAACAGATGAATCGTTGTTGTCCTAATGAAGTAAAAGAGAGCAGGAGCGAGAGAGTGGGATTGTATCGGAATGAACAAGGGGGTTTTCCTTGCCTAGCACTTCTGAAGATAGCATTGAGTCTTCATCAGTGTCAACGATCACAACGTCGGTACAACGTCTATCGAGGGGGAACAACACCGGCAAACAGAGAAGAAACATGATCAATGCAATGCACAATATGATGGATGCTATGACATGGCAATATGAATGTGTTTTGGGCTAATGCAAGCTAGAACAGATTGAGATGAGTCCATTTGAACCAAAGATTCAAATGCAAACCCATTTTAAGAGGTTATATTAGTGGCATTAACTTGTTTCATCTAAACAGCAAGGTTAAAGTGTTCTAACATGCATGAAACAAGTACAGATGGATAGATTGGATTTTTCTGATCATTCTTCATATATAATTTGTTTGATTCGGAGCTACGGTTGATTTTCTATTATTTTTAGAAGTTTTGGTTATTTTCTGGAATTTCCTGTAAAAGAATAAATCCAGAAAATGAGTTATTGCATCAGCAGTGCGTCAGGGTGACGTCAGTGGTCAAAGGGGATGTCCAGGTCAACCTGACCAGTGGGTCCCGCATGTCAGCAGTTATTTAAACTAACTAAATTTAGTTAGTTCTAATCTAAGTTAAGTAGCAGAGGGGGTCCCACTTGTCATAGACTCAGGGGAGTCAACCTGGGCCCACCCAGTCAAGGTCAACGGGTCAAACTTGCCGGCGTTTAGCCGTCGGTGAGGCCAAACATGGCGGTGAGAGTGCATTAACACGTTCCGGCGACCAAATGAGCGGCGGAGGGCATCTACGCGTAGCTGGGAGCAAACCGCGGCGTTTGGTGGCAGTGGTTGGACTCGGGTTGGCCTGGAACATCACCGGCGACGACCTTGGCGGTCGCCGGAGTCGGGTGAGGTCGAACCCGAGGCTGCGGGGCATGGCGAGGCACGGGAAGTGGTGCGTTGGACTCGTGGGGTGCTGTGGAGTTAATGGACAAGGTGGTGAGGCCTGTGGGTGGCCGGAGTCACGTCGGCGATGAGCTCCACGGCGGCGCGTGCGGGTGAGCTTCATGCAGTCGATGCAGGGCTCGAGAGCGAGAACGGGGGGGTGGAGAAGTAGCTGAGCTCATGGCGGTCACGTAGGAGCATACGGCGCGGTCGGGGACGAGCTGATGCGGCGGCGACGGCGAAGGGGATCTGCGGCGATGCTCGGTGAAGATGATCTCGAAGAAGACGAGGCAGGGATCGCGAGCGCTCGGGGCTCGGGCTGCTCGATGGAGTCGACAACGGCGGAGTTGTTGGACACGGTGGCTCGGTACGGGGACGATGGTGGACGTGGTTTCACGATGGCGCGGGCGCAGCAGCGTCGGCCATGGCGGTGGGAGAGCGAGAGAGAGGCAGGGGGAATGTGAGATGTCCACGGGGTCGGGGCGGCGACGTGGAGCTCGCCCAGGTGTCCAGGGGCGTGGGTGGCAAGCAGCTGACGCCGTGGCGAGCTCGCGCTCGTCGGCGTCACCTCCCTGCCTGCCTGGCGGGGACAAAGCAGCTGGCTGGCACGGGCGAGCAC
Source organism: Triticum aestivum (assembly GCF_018294505.1). Taxonomy (NCBI): domain Eukaryota; kingdom Viridiplantae; phylum Streptophyta; class Magnoliopsida; order Poales; family Poaceae; genus Triticum; species Triticum aestivum. Next base: position 419,926,781 of record NC_057801.1, on the reverse strand, counting down.
AGTGCTGGCCCGCCAGGTGGGCCGGGGCACGGGTTTGGCCAGGTAAGAGGGTTTTCATTTGTTTTTGTTTTATAATTATTTCTGTAGGTTTGTTGCATTTCTAAAAATACTTAGGCAACTCCAAAAATCACTAAACTGCACATAGCCACTATTTGGAATATATCCAGCATGGAACATTTTAGTTTGGAGTTATTTGAGCATTTGAAATATTTTATATAATTTAAATGCCCAAACTTAAATAGCTAAAGATTTAATCCAGTGACCTTAAAGTGACCTAGAACTTTGTGCATCACTTTTGACAGTGGTTTAAGACCAAGCCAGAGGTGATGAACATTTTGGAAGGGCATTTCAGGTTCATTGAAAATATTTTTAGTAAGCTTTAGTTGAATTCAGAGGGGTTCTGGGGGTTCTGGCTTCCCCAATTCAAGTTTCTGATGGGAAGTAGACATGATGCAACACTCTAATGCATGGACTAGCTGGGATGTGACAGGCAGTGCCAGCGCTGCCGAGGGGGAGTCCGACGTCGCTGGGGCCAACGACTGGGGTACGGGTGGCGAGGCCTTGCTGGGGGAGAGCCCAACCATCGGAGCTGGAGAAGGGGGTCACTGCGAGGTCACGGGTTGGACCTCCAACCCCACATTGCTAGTGTCGCTGACCCCACCATCCTAGGAGGAGACCTGGGCCTCCATGAAGATCGGCAGCACCACGTTGGGTGGGAGGGAGGCCGCCTCGTCCAGCATGGCGGCAATCGCCGCAATGTACTCCTTCTCCGCCCCATAGCCGGACGAGATGGTCTCCAAGCCCAGTTGCTTGGAGTGCGGGGGAGGCGCGGCACCGGTTCGGGGAGGGGTTCCATCATGGCCAATTGAGTCACTGTCGGAGGGCTCAGAACCGGGGGACCTGTTGCGAGAGCGGTGAGGTTGAGCACGGCCGGTCTTGTGGCTGCTCGCCCCCTCGTGGCCAGGGTCATCGTCTGAGTCGGCCCCATCGTCGGGATCGGCATGGGAGGCAGGAAGAGCGTCCTCCACCGAGATTTGAAGGTCATATCCCGCGTCACTGAAGGACATCCGCAGAGTAGTCTGGAGCTTGGAAGGATCTGGAAACTTGATCTATGCATGCACTGCAGGCCCCTTGACAAGAGAGAGTGTGTCGACCGACACAATCTTGCCCAGAAGCCGGGACATGTCCCGGAAGATGCTCTCCACGCGAGCAATGGGAGGGAGCCTGCGGATCTGAATCCACACAGAGGACAGAGAGGCCACGGCAAGCGGATCCACCAAAGGCACCGAGATGCAGACCTTAAGCTGATTAGGAGCCAAGGTCAGTTGCGCGCTGTGGGTGACATATCAGAGGCTGACTGGATCCGGAAACACTGGCATGAACTCCCTGTCTGAGATCAGAGTGACCTCCCAATCCCATTCCGGCCTGAAAAGGTGGCGGAGCTCCTCTAAAACGATCGTCGGGGATGCCGTCTTGTCATCGAGGATCGAGATGGGTGCGGTCAGGGAGGGGGAGGCCGCTGGCACTAGGATATCCATCTGGAAGAAACCCAAGTCATCAAGGGCATAGCCGAATAGCCCGAGCATCCTGGGAGCCGGATGATCCGGACATAGAGCCGCGGGGTGATCGGTCCTCTTGCACTTGAAGCACGCGGGAGGTTGCTTGCAATACACCTGGTAGTGCTCCTCCAAGACATAGTTGAAGCACGTCACCACCGATGCAGACGGCCGGGAAGCCTCCACCGTAGGCATGGTGGAGGGGTTGGAGATGGAGGGTGCCGGGCCGGAGGCGGTAGCCGATTTTTGCTGCGCTGCGTGCTTCTTCTTCTTCTTAGCGAATGCGCCCCGGCCATTGCGGTTGTTAGGCCCGGCCGGGGGGAATTGCGCCTGCCACCGGGGGTTCATAGCGCCAGGGAGGGGAGACGTCGGACCGGCCAGTGTGCACCGGCGAGCGGGAGCGACGAGGTGGGGAGCGGCGGTCACGGTCCCGGTCGCGATCGCGGTCGCGCCACTGTTCCGGGGAACGCTCCCGCTAGCAAGAGTTCCGCCACCCAGCCCCCTCATCCGATGCGGCGCCCTCGCCCTTGCATGGCGTCCGGGAGCTCAGACTCACGGCGAGCCCCTTCCGGGGAAGGGGCGACGCGCGTCCTAAGAGAGCTGGCCATCCCGACCCTTTGCCCGCCGCTTTGGCCGAGGAGCCCCATCACCGGACTCGCGAGCCATGGAGGCCAGCGAAGCAGGGGGGGTGTGGGGTGCATGGGGGAGGGGATGGAGAGCGGGGGTGGCATGGTGGGAATGGGAGGAGATGCAGATGAGGAACGAGAAGGATTGAACCCTAATCGAGGAAGAGAGGCGACGACCAAAGTGGGCGGGCGGGATATGGGCCCAACATAGGCAGGCCCAGCTGTGGCGGCCCAAGAAGGCCCAAGGTCACCCCCCATCCCAGGTGGCCCACACGACCTAGGCAGGCCAAGCCCAACACCCGACGACGGGCAAGAGGAGGGTAGGGTTTCCCCCGACCGAACCGCCACCGCCGCCAGGCCGCCGTCCGACGCCACCGCAGAGGGGCGGAAGGGGTGGAATCTAGTCGCCTGCACCACCATGGCAGGGGCCACGGGTCTTCCCAACGACGACGAGAACGGCCGAGTCACCGGCGTCCCAAGGAGCTCCGGCGGAAGGCGCCGCCATGTCATCGCTGCCCGACCCAAATCAGACCTTCCGGCCACCCCCCCCCCCCCCGAGCTTTCGTTCGGGCCCCACGACCACGGTGACCGGCATTCCGACCAGTGCTAGGCGGTCGTGGAGGAGGTGGTGCGAGACGGGCACGCGGCTGCACTCGTAAGGGAAGGGGGATGTGGGGAAGCGGGAGCCGAGGTCGAAACAACCCCATCGACAGTGACGGCCTCAGCCAACCGGTCGCCGAACCAGCGAGGACGTCAAAGGAGACCCGCCGCCACCACCGCGACCTAAGCACGGTCCTCCTCGGCCGCCCAGTCCGCCCAGCAGACCCGACCAGGAGAGACCGGGGCGGGGGCGCCAGCGGAGGCCAGCGTCAGGGGAGGAGGGGCGGCAAGCAGGCAAAGAAGGGCCGGGGACGGAGAGATGGGGAGGCGGAGGAGGCCACCGGGGGAGCGCCGGCGTGGGGGGCGGCGGAGTCGCCCCTATGGTCGCCGGCAGTCACCTCAGTGGTCGCCATCCCGCTCCCCAAATAATTGCTTTCCTCTTGGGTTCTTCATCGAAAAAAGCAAAAGAAAGGCCGTCAATGCCGTTTGCTTGATCCTACTTGGATGTCTTTCTCTCTGGATCATGTGTCTTAAGTAGGGCTCACCCATTCAGGGCCCATGAATCTTCGGTTGGGATGCCTGATCCTGGCTGGCTTGGCGATGACACGCCCCTCTCCTTGATTGGTCCACTTGGCGTTCCCTTCTGCTAGCGTGGCCGAGTTAGCTGTTGCAGCAGCGTTACTGCCACTTCCCTCTCTGGGCTTACTTAGTGTGATGACAGGGAGGCGGCGAGGAAGAAGGTGAGGGAGATTGGGGAGAGCGCGGTGCGGGCGTTGGCCCCGGATGGGCCGGCATGCAAGGTGCTCGAGGAGGTGGTGTCAAGTCGTGAACTCTGAAATGGGGAATTTAACTCACAATCGCTACAATTTAGAGAAGAACAGAAGGCTTGGAACTAGGGTTTCTTCACCATAATGGGGAAAGTAGTTTAGCTGGCCACTGGCAGCTAGGGTTTACAACCCAACATAATTCAACATAGTCCAAAATGAGGGATGAGGCTGGCTTTATAGCCATTACATCAAGTGAAAAAGAAGAAGAAAGTAAAGCAGAGCACATGGCTTGTCAAAAAAGCTACGGCGATTCTTGGGTCTTCCATAGCCGTTGGATCTTCAAGGAATAGATGGAGATCGTCCATGCTAGCGAACCGGTACCCTCTAATGTGAGTCGTTAGATGGGCGAACCAACGAACAGAAATCCCAGTGGCACGCCGGAACAGGGGAGGAGCTAGGACTGGGCCTGATAATACCCCCCAATGGAGACCGAGCTTGTCCTCAAGCTCGAAACGAAAGGAAAACCTTTTGGATGAAGGCCGAGTCTTCCCAAGTAGCTTCCTCAATGGGCATATTCACCCACTTCACCAACCACCGGACCACAGGAATGCTGATGTTGCCTTGTGTTCGAGGAATGAGTTTCCTTTCCAATATTGCTTCTGGCTCCACTTTGATAATACCATCAGGGCTAACCAGGGGGAGGTGCGGAGAAGGAACTACTATTGGCCCAATGTGCTTTTTTAGTTGGCTGACATGGAAGGTGCTATGCAGCTGGCAACCTTCTGGCAATAGTAGCTTGTAAGATGATTTCCAATTCTCTCCATTACTCTAAATGGGCCATAGAATTTGGAATGTAGCTTGAGGTGCCTGTGCAGACTTAGTGAAGTGTGTCTGTAAGGCTGCAACTTTAGATAGGCCATGTCTCCCACAGAGAATTCCCTTTCCTTTCTCTTCTTATCATCATAGTACTTCATCCTAGCATGTGCTTTGAGGAGATTTTGCTTGATCACTTTTATTGCCACTTCTTTGTTTTGTACCAAGTTTTCACTATCTTCACAGATAGTGTCTGGAAGTGCTGATTCTGCCACCATAGGAGGTGGGAAACCATAAAGAGCTTGAAAAGGGGTCATTTGCAAGGAAGTGTGGAAAGAAGTGTCGTACCACCACTCAGCAAGGGCCAGCCAACCATGCCACTTCCTTGGCTGCTGAAAGCACATACATCTCAAGTAATTTTCAAGGCATTGGTTCACCCTTTCAGTCTAGCCATCAGATTGTGGATGATAGCTAGTACTCATGTGCAGCTTGATCTTTAGTGATTTGAACAACGGTTGCCACAAGTGACTAGTAAAAATTTTGTCTCTATCAGTCACTATTGCCAAGGGCATGCCATGCAGTCTGAAGATATTATCAGAGAAAGCTCTAGCTACAGTCTGCACTATTATAGGATGTTTCATAGCTATGAAATGAGCATATTTGGTAAATCTATCCACCACTACCAGAATTAAATTTTTGTGCTCAGAAGTTGGCAATCCTTCTACAAAATCCATGCTTACATGTGCCCAAGCAAAGTCTGGCACAGGCAGGGGCTCAAGGAGTCCAGGGTAAGGAGAGTGTTCTACTTTGTTTAGTTGGCATACATGACATGCTTTAACAAATGCAATAACATCCTGCTTCATTCCTTGCCAGTGGAAGACCAACTTCACTCTGTGGTAAGTAGCTCTTTCACCAGAATGTCCACCTAACTCAGAATTATGTAAGGTTTTGAGTATTTCCTGTCTCAAGTTGGTTGTTGTTCCTACCACAACCTTGTTGTGAAATCTGAGCATGACATTTCTGAATGAATAAGCAGTAGTGCCAGGTGCGGCCACAATGCATTCAGTAATTAGCTCTTTTACCTTACTATCTTGACTGTAGCTCTTAGCTACTTCTTTCACCCAAGTTGGAGTAACAGCACTAGCAGTTAGTGCAGAAACCATGTATTTCACTCTTGATAATGCATCAGCAGCCCTATTTTCCTTCCCTTTCTTATACTCAACAGTGAAGTTATATCCCAGCAACTTTAGTAACAACTTGTGTTGAATGCCTTCAGTGATTTTCTATTCCTGAATATATTTCAGACTCTCTTGGTCTGTTCTGATGACTAAGGCAGTTGCTAAGAAGTAGTGTCTCCATTTCTTAACAGCTTCAATTATGGCCATGGCCTCCTTGCATAGGTTGACATTGCAACAGCCATGGGTCCAATGCTCTTGCTGAAATAAGAAATAGGTCTTCCTTCTTGCATTAACACAGCTCCCAACCCATAACCATAAGCATGAGCTTCTAGTATGAAAGGTTTAGCAAAATCAGGCAGGGCCAACACAGGGGTGTTAGTGAGCTTTTGTTTGAGTGCTAGGAAGGCCTTTGTCTGCTCTTCTTTCCAAGAGAAAGCATCCTTTTTCAAGCAATCAAGAGGGGTCTGCAGATGATGCCATACCCTTGGATAAATCTTCTGCAGTAGCCACTTAAACCCAAAAAACTTCTCAGTTCAGTGACACTAGTAGGTGTTGGCCAATCTTGAATAGCTTTGACTTTAGAGGGGTCAGTAGACACTCCTTCAAAGTTGATTACATGTCCCAAATATTCAACTTCCTGTTGTCCAAAGGAACATTTGTCCATTCTAGCATAAAGCTTGTTTGTTCGCAGAATGTCAAACACCTTTGCTAGATGTACTTTATGCTCTGCCAAGGAGAAACTGAAGACTACTATGTCATCAAATAAAACCACCACAAATTTCAGGTGACCAAACAAGAAGTTCATCAAAGCTTGGAAAGTTGGAGGTCCATTAGTAAGTCCAAATGACATTACTAGGAATTCAAACAGGCCCATGTGAGTAGAAAATGTTGTTTTAGGAATGTCCTCTTCAGCCATTCCGATCTGGTGATAACCATTTCTTAAATCAATTTTGGAAATGAATTTGGCTCCTTTTAGCTGATCTAACAGATCTTCAATCACTGGAATGGGGTACTTGTTTTTCACAGTGATTGCGTTGAGCTTTTTGTAATCTGTGCATAGTCTCCAAGATCCATCCTTTTTCTCTACCAATAAGACAGGAGAAGAAAAGGGGCTGGTACTAGGTCTGATTATTCCCTTTTTTAACAGTTCCAGAATAATCTTCTCTAGAATTTCCTTCTCGTGATGAGGGACTCTGTAGGGTCTCTGGTTAACCACTTTAGCCCCATCTATGAGTGGAATTCTGTGATCACAGGGTCTGCTAGGTGGCAATCCAGTAGGTTCTTGAAATACTTTTTCATACTCCTCTAAAAGTGGTTGTAGTTCTGAAGGAATTTCTTGGGCTGCAGCTACCACATCATAGCTAGAAGTGGTGAACAAGAAAAATCCACACACAGCTTGTTCCAACAGCTTATCCGTATTTTAAGTACTTTCAGGAACATCCTCTAGTGGTACAGTTTCATCCACAAATGTTATGAACTGTCCACTACTGGCAGATATTCTCATTTCCATTGTGATGAAATCCATTTGAATGCGGTTATACTTTTTGAGCCAATCCACACCTAATATCATGTCATATCCCTTCAATTTCAACATTCTGAAGGTATCAACAAATTTGTGGCCCTGTATTTCATAAGGACAGTTCCTAGCTGTAAATTCACTCCATAACACTCCTCCACTAGACACAACCACCTTTACCTTGGGGGTAGGACTGGCAGTAACAAGCAACTTTCTAGCCATCTCAGGTGAAACAAATGTAGATGTGCTACCACTGTCTACCAATGCTGTGGCAGTGGTGTTGCCAACTGTAACTGTCAAGATGAAAGTATTCTTAGCAGCTCCAATACCCATGGCAGCATGCATTGATACTTGTAGCACTGTTTCATCTGGAGGAGGTTCAGCCTTTTCTAGGTCAGGATCATCAAAATATGTCACATAGATTGTTTCCGGGTTCTCACTTTCTTGAGCTTGCAGGGCCTAAATTTGTGCTCTTTGGCTCATTTTGCACACTTTCCTATGACCTGGCACCCATGGTTCCCTACACTTGTAGCAGACCTGATTCTGTTTAGCTTGCTGAATAATAGTGTTTCTATTAGGTGAAGTGCCTACAACAGCTTGCTTGGGCTGATCAAAAATGACATGTCTTCTTGGCTGAGGCACATAAGCTCTGGTTTGCACTACTTGATTTTGTGGTTGTGCCTTTTCCATTCTCCTAGCATACCACACAGCAGTTTGCATATCCTTGGGCTTAAAACACTCCACATGACTCTTAATGTATGTGCTTAATCCTGACATAAAACTAGAGACATAGTAATCATCTGGAATTGCAGGATTTTCTCTTCTCATCACATTCATTAGCTGCTCAAACTTTCTACATAAGCAGTAACTGTAGTTGTCTATTGTACTGCATGAAAAGAGCTGACAATATCACAAGCAGAATCCACAGAAAACCTATCAGACAGATATGAACAGAACTTGTGCCATGGAACATTGCTAGGGGCATATCCAGTTCCTCTCCACCACTGAATTACAGGGCCTTGAGATAAGAAATGGCCACTTCTGTTCTATGCTCAATAGGGGTTCTGGCTGCAGCAAAATACTGCTCTAGATTTTGAATCCAAGACTCTGGGTCTTATCCCTCAAATTCAGAAATGTTTAGTTTTGCTGGTTTGATAGTGAGAGCATTTCTTCTACCATCAACTGGAGTGTTAGGCCTTCTTCTGTAGGTGTGGTCCACAGCTTCTTCTTCAAGTATTTCCTCCAGCTGCACCACATTATTTAGCGTTGTATCTTTTGCCTGACCATAGTTGGGGTGCCTGTTGTTGGATAGATAGCAATTGTATTCTCAGGAGGACCAAAGTCCAATACATATACAGGTGTGTGGTAAAGTGCAAGAGACCCCTTATACAATGGGGATAAACCGAAAAGGGCTATACACATCTAACACCCCCCCTCAAACTCATGGTGGGTCGATAACACTGAGTTTGGAGAGAAGAAAACTATGCTGCGCTCGAGTCTGTGCCTTCGTGAAGAAGTCTGCCAACTGTAGCTCAGAGGGCACATAGTGAAGAGCGAGAGTCTGATCCTGCACAGCATCATGCACAATCCACACCGATGTTCTTGGTGAGCTCATGCTTCACCGGGTCAGGCGCAATGCTGATAGCACCAGTATTGTCTGACAATAAAGGAGTCGATGTAGTAGTAGGCACACCAAAATCCTCAAGTAGCCATCATAACCAGATCACCTCAGCCATCAGCATAGCCATGGCTCGCAACTCAGCCTCTGTACTCGAGCGAGAAACTGCAGTCTGTTTCTTTGTCTTCCAGGCAATAAGAGAGCCACCAAGAAAGACACAATAAGCAGACAGTGAGCGTCGATCAGAGGGATCACTAACCCAGGTAGCATCAGAATAGGCCTGGAGCTCAAGAGAGCTGGAGCGGGGAAAGAAAAGGCGCTGAGAGATTGTGCCACGAAGATATCGTAGAACACGGAGGAGATGACTATAGTGGACAGAGGTGGAGGCTAAAACGAACTGACTCAGAATGTGGACAGGATAGGAGATGTCAGGACGCGTAACAGCAAGATAGACAAGACTGCCAACAAGGTGACGATAGCGAGTGGGATTAGGAAGAGGGTCACCATCAGAGGCACGAAGCTGAACGTTGAGCTCCATGGGAGTGACAACAGTGCGCTCATCACCGAGAGCAGCGCGAGCAAGAAGATCCTGAATATATTTTTCTTGGGAGATGTAGAAGCCATCAGAGGTCGAGGAGATCTCAATCCCAAGAAAATAGCAAAGTGGACCAATATCAGTCATGAGAAACTGGTCGCGAAGACGAGCCTTAACAAAGGCAATGTAATCAGAGTCGTCACCAGTGATGATCATGTCATCAACATAGAGAAGGAGAAGAGTCCGGCCACAAGGAGACGTGTGAACAAACAACGTTGGATCATGATTACTGGGCAAGAAACCAGCGGCAGTCACCACAGAGGCAAAGCGCTCAAACCAGGCGCGAGGGGCCTGTTTGAGACCATATAGGGAGCGGCGAAGTCTACGGACCATACCATCAGGAGCATAGTACCCCGATGGTGGCTGCACATAAACCTCCTCACGCAACTCACCATTGAGAAAAGCATTCTGAACATCAACTTGAGAGATGGACCACTAACGAACAGAAGCCACAGCAAGATGAGTGCGGATAGTGGTCATGTGGGCCACAGGAGCGAATGTCTCATCATAATCGCGCCCCTACTCCTGCTGAAAACCACGGGCCACAAGACGAGCTTTGTAGCGCTCAAGAGAACCATCGGAGCGAGTCTTAATCTTGTAGACCCACTTGCAGGTGATGGGACGGACACCAGAAGGAAGGGGAACCAGATCCCATGTGCCAGAGCGCTCAAGAGCAGCAAGCTCTTCGGCCATCGCAAGTTGCCATTCAGGTTGAGGCATGGCAGTCCGATAGGAAGTGGGCTCAGCAATAACAGAGAGACTGTACCGATCAGGGGAGTAGCGATCAGGTGGGGGTGAGGCCGAGCACGGAGATTGTGAACCGGGGGAGGCGTGAGAGGTGCAGTAGAGGTGGAAGGCTCGTTAGAGGAGACATCCTCAGTACGAGATCGATGAGTATAGTGGAGAGGAAACGGGGAGAGAGGACGACAGAATGGAGATGATGGTGGAGAGGTGGAGGAGGAGGATGGAGAAGATGGGGTCGGTGGTGAATGAGAAGGAATGAGAGGTGTCGGAGGAAGAGGTGACACGGGAGGCACGTAGCGGGGTGTATCGGGAAGGAGAAGGAAAGAAAGGTCATCGACAGAGAAACTCGAGGAAGAAGAACATGGGTAGTAAGAACGAGACTCGTCAAAAGTCACATCATGCAAGATGCGCAAGCGACGACCTACAGGATCCCAACATCGATAGCCCTTGTGCTCATCGCTATAGCCAAGGAAAACACACTCAACCGACTGAGCAGCCAGTTTGGTGCATTCTCGGGGGGGGGGGGCAAGAAGAACATAGCACACACATCCAAACATACGAAGAGTTGAGTAGTCAGGAGAGCGACCAGTGAGACACTCCATAGGAATACCACCCTGAAGAGCAGTCGATGGCTGAATGTTGATGAGATAGGTGGATGCGGAAACAGCCTCAGCCCAAAAATGGGGTGGAAGGGAAGCAGCAATCATTAGCACACGAGCCGTCTCAAGCAAATGACGATGCTTTCTTTCGGCAACGCCATTCTGAGCATGAGCCCCAGGACATGAGAACTGGGCAAGAGTACCCTGTTCTGCTAGAAAACCATGCAACAGCTGAGAGATATACTCCCCAGCGGAGTCAGCACGAAAAGTACGAATGGACGTGGCAAACTGAGTGTGAACCATGGCATCAAAACGTTTGTATATAGAGAGAACCTTGCTACGAGATTTCATGAAGTAGAGCCAAGTGTAGCGAGAGAAATCATCAATAAACAAAACATAGTAGCGATGACCACCTTTCGAATCAAAGGGAGCAGGACCCCAGACATCAGAATGAACTAAGTCAAACGGATGTTGAGATACTGACTCACTAGTAGGATAAGGTAACTGAGTCTGTTTGCCAAGTCTGCAACCATTACAATGTAAGGAGACATCTCCAGATACAGACCCTAAGAGGCCCTGGCGAACTAAAGAAGACAAGCGAGAGCCACAGATGTGACCAAGGCGATGATGCCACTGCTGGAAGGACGCGGACGAAGAGGCAGCAAGAGCATGGGAGCTGGCAGAAGTGGTGGCAGCGGAAGGAACACAAAGCCAGTCAACCTCCCAAAGGCCCTCTGACTCACGGCGCCGAGAGCTAGCACCAACCAAAGCCTTGGTGTGACGATCCTGAATGGAGCAAGAGTCGGTATCAAGAATGACACGACAACCAGAATTAGTAAGTTGGGCAGCGGAAAAAAGATTCATGGTAAGACGAGGAACATGTGAAACACTCGGAATAGAAAAGGACGGAGTGGAAAGAATACCACGACTAGCAACAGGAAGAGATGTGCCATCGGCAGTAAGAACATTAATAGGCGAATCAAGAGGTCAAAGAGAAGACAATACAGAAGAATCAGAAGACATATGGAAGGAGGCTCCAGAATCCAAAACCCTTGAAGATGTACCAGACTGTGTAGATGCCTGCGGTGGTGGAGAAGTGGTTGCAGTCACAGCAGCAGCTGAACCAGTCGACGAAGAGCCTGAGGAAGCCAAGAGACGTTTGAGCCTCACAATGTCCTGGTCAGTGAGTGACAGAGTCGAGGAAGATCCAGGAGTCCCACTGGAAGAGGAGCACCGCTGGTCTCGCTTCTTCTCACGGCAATCAGACTCTGGGTGAGCTGGCCGAGAGCAGTAGCCACAGAAGGTGTCACGGCGCGATCGGCCCCTCTCAGTGTAAGTAGGTCGACTCACCCCCCTGAAGGTGTGGGGAGGAGCGGTGGAGCGGTGAGCCGAGCAGACGACACAGGAGCACGAGCAGCCAACACAGACGGGACCACTAGCAACCCAGCAGAATGAAGGCAGGTCTCCTCAGCACGAAGCTCGGCAAGCACCTCCGAGATAGGAACACGACCACGAGCAAGCAGGTGAGCACGTCTGGGTTCAAACTTAGAGCGGAGACGAGATAAGAACTCGTGGACCCGCTGAAACTCCAGATCAGACCGAGTAGTCTGACAGCAACGACAGGTGCCACAAACAACGGTCCTCAGTGAGTCAAGCTGACGCCAGATGGCAGAGCAATGTGAATAGAACTCATCAACAGACGAGTCACCCTACTGAAGAGCATGCTCCTGACGCACCACAGACAGGTAGAGAGCATCACCAGAGGGTTGATAGCGCTGACAAAGATAGGACCACATAGCTGCAATAGTGTCGAGACCCATGAACTCAGAAGCAAACTGAGGGAGCACACTCGCAGTGAGAACAGTAGCAGCCCGAGCATCATCATTGCACCACTGAGTGTAAGCAGACAAGTCATCCCGGTAGACAGAGAGAGCATCAGAATATGTAGAGACCTCTTGATCATAAGCATCGACGGCAGCACCATCAAGAGCCTTAGCTGCATCCCGATCAGCCTGAGAAGCATCAGCAGCAAGTACCGGCGGTACCGGCGGCACAGGAGCAACCGGAGCAATAGGGCAGGACGGACAGGGTACCTCACCAGAGAGAACGCCCCACAGTAGAAGGCCGCTCATATGGATACGCATGAAGCCCACAAACTCAGCATAGTTGGTGCCATCAAAGATCACCGAGCAGCGAGGAACAGCCACATAGCCCGAAGATGACATACTGAGAGATCTCGCTCTCTCGCTCTCTCTTTTTTGGGTCAACGAGTACAGGAAAGCTCGATCTGGATCGAGAGGAAACGAACCCCGTTCGCGCGCCCGTACGCACGCTCGCTCAAGGAGCGCCGAGCAGAGGGGAGAAGCAGCACCCGCCCAGCCTCAGATCCGCCCTGGAAGAGAGAGCCGGCCTGGCCGGACAGCAGCTAGGGCGCAGGAGACGGATGGGGGCTGACGGTCGTACTCGAGGAGGTTGGGGCGGAGTACAGCAAGACCAGCAGCGGGGTGGCAGCCGGAGCCGAGCCAGGCTGCAACGGCAACCGAGCGGGGGCGGCGGCCGGATCCGAGCCAGGCCGCAACGGTGACCGAGCAGGTCAAAGGAGGCGGCGGCCGGATAAGGCTGGCCGCGGCGACGACCGGGCGGGCCGAGGAGGCAGGGGAGCAGCAGAATGGGTGGCTGGCGGCTGCGGCCAGAGAGGGAGATGGCCGGAGAGAGCGACGGCCGGCGATGGGCAGACTAGGTTCAGGACGCACGGAGTTGCATCGTGCGGAAGGGAGGGGCTAGCCTGGCATCTGATACCATGTTGGATAGATAGCAACTGTATTCTCAGGAGGGCCAAAGGCCAATACATATACAGGTGTGTGGTAAAGTGCAAGAGACCCCTTATACAATGGGGATAAACCGAAAAGGGCTATACACATCTAACACCTGTAAGGTACCTTAGGTGTCCCGTCAAGATGCAGTTCTTTGCTAGTGTGATCTCTAAGTGTAGCTGTTCCAATTGGCAAAGGAGCCCCCTTGTCAGGCATAACTACCGATGGTGGAGTAGGGGCTTGGAGCTGTTTTGGCCTACAGGAGCCACTCCAGGTGAGTTCATGTGATTTTCCTTCATTTGGACACTGCCTTGCCCTTCTTCACCTGCATCTTCTTGAGCTGGTTCAGGATCCAACAGCAGACGCCTGAAGTTCTCTTGGATTTTGTCGAGATTCTTCTGCATTGTGGCAAAGTTCCTATTTACTGTTGCTTGAAATTGCTAGAACTCCTTGCGATCTTCCTCTCTGTCCTGCTGCAGAGTCTTGATGTCCAGCTCGAGGGACTCTAGCTGCAGTTCAGCCGTCGATCCAGAATCAACGGGGCTTGTCATCTTGAAGCCGTCAGCGATCACCACCATAGAGGGTTGGGAGGGTGGGATGAACTAGTTACCGCCGCCTGTGCCCGCCTCCGATGGAACACGATCATATCACAGGAGCTGGGATTTTGCCACTAGAGAAAGAATCTCAGGCAACCAGACTGTCTCTCTAACTGTACCCGAACGTTGCCACTCCGGCCTTCTCCTGACTTCACCGCCGCTAGATCCAAGCAAAGAGAGGGATTTTACAGCCGAAACCAACCTCACACCACCAATTTCAACGCCACCGCCGAGGAAAGACTGGCCTCTGATACCAATTGTCAAGCCCTGAACTCTGAAATGGGGAATTTAACTCACAATCGCTACAATTTAGAGAAGAACAGAAGGCTTGGAACTAGGGTTTCTTCACCAGAATGGGAAAGTAGTTTAGCTCGCCACTGGTGGCTAGGGTTTACAACCCAACATAATTCAACATAGTCCAGAATGAGGGAGGAGGCTGGCTTTAGAGCCATTACATCGAGTGAAAAAGAAGAAGAAAGTAAAGCAGAGCACATGGCTTGTCGGAAAAGCTATAGCGATGCTTGGGTCTTCCATAGCTGTTGGATCTTCAAGGAATGGATGGAGATCGTCCATGCTAGCGAACCGGTATCCTCCAATGTGAGCCGTTAGATGGGCGATCGACGAACAGAAATCCCAGCGGCACACAGGAACAGTGGAGGAGCTAGGACTGGGCCTAACAGGCGGCTAGCAAGTGGAAGGAGGGCATGCCGCGAATGTGCTGAGCGTGCGTGTACTCCCCCGTGAATATGGTTCGAGGTTTGTGTTGGAACATTCCGTTGGTCTTCTCCTGGTCCTCTTACGTATGGTGTCGTGTCTCGTGTGTGTGTGTGTGACGCAGAGCGATAAGTTCATTTTGGAAAGAAAAGAAACGTTTCCAGTTGTATCCTCCTGCTACCTGCAGTGTTTCATATCTTGACTTACAAGTATATATACAACAAGTTTATTCGCCAGAAAGGTAGTACATGCCTTTTAACGCAACTCAATTCAAAATCAAAGCAAGAGGCACCAGCAATTCAATCTACAGACTTATTTGATTGTATGGTAGCAATTCATCATCGTGGATTTGGAACTGGAGCAGTGTTCCAGAATCTTTTGTCTCCTGCACAACATTTTCAGGCATCATTTACTTACACCTGACCTGAAACCCTGGAAAACGGAATCTCCGCACGTTTCATAATCCCAGCTAAACTCGGACAAGTAAACGACTGCGACAGTTGAACATTCTAGAAGTCTCACCATTGAGAGCCACACGTACAGCTCTTATCTAACGTGTACTAGTAAATGCTAAATAAACAGCAAGTTCATGTATGTATAGGCCAGTGGTAGTAGTTCATCGCTTCCTCTTGTGTGTCCGCCACTGTTTCAGGACGTACTGCAAGGCCTCTTTCAGTGTTGCTTTGCGGCCCTCCTTGTAGTTCCACAGCTCCGGTACGGCATAGCGGCCACGGGGGTTGTACTCGTTAACTTCAAGCAGCGCCTTTGTCACCAGAGAATAGACTTCTTCGCCATACTCTTCTCTTAGAGCCTGAAGCTTCGCATCATCCTCAGAGATAAGCTCCTACACCAAAGCACACACCATGTGAGATAAACAAATACTACAATAGTATATATGTCTCCCATTCTAAAAATGATTGATGAACACATTATTTAAAGCTCGGAAACTTCGACTCCACAAATATGCTGCTGATGTAGCATACTGTTATTCATAGACGACTCTCCAATGCTGTCTGAACCACATCACAGCGCGGCATTTCGAACCAAAAATTGTTTATGCATGTTGTCATGGACTCAAGACGCACACAACTACTTCATTGCATGGAAATACAAAGCTGCAGAAACTGCAGCAATACAGGAGCAGCTTTCTATGCCTTTAGTACAAGTGAATCACACAAGTTCTATGGCTTCAGACACCAGTATCATTTCCTATGTGTCAACAGCCAAGGTCTAAGATATATCCAATTTACCCAGCGCTGAATTGGAAATCAACACTTAACAAGAAGAGGTAGTCCCAGTCAGAGAACACAACTTACTTGCCTAACTTAATTGACAAAATGTCATATGCTTTTAAATGGGAAGGGATTAATTAGCACGCAAACAACTTGAGCACGGGTTCAATTGAGATACATCAGGAGATTCCATGTGCATATGGTAAGCTTTCTATCAATAAAACCTTTGATGGCTCCATATATAACTCCGCCAGCAAATGCTAGATGTACTCTGTTGCCAAAATCAACGAATTAAAGATAACTGGTAATACAAGTTACCAGGAGCTTCAGAGGAAACCAAGTGCAAGAAGCCAAGTCTTATGTGGAAAGCACATCGCTATTATTCAATTATAGTGTATAGATCTCAATCAAGAGCAGCTAACATTAACATAAGGTCCCTCGCAATAGAATTGCTTCTCAGAATTAAACCAGCACAAGGTCTAGGCTGAATACAAAGTTAAAATACCAAATCTTTTCGTATGACACCACATTCCAGTATATATCTCAGGTACCCACGTATATGTCTAAATTGTCAGATTCAGCAATCAAGCATCCGTTGAATACCCAACTACTGTACAAAAGAACCCTAATGTATTACAGAACCTAACTGAGCTGAAACCTGCAAGTGGTAACTTAAATAGGAAGCATGCAATGAAAAACAAGATTGTTTAACAGAACACTAATGAAAAACCTGCACGTAGTAGCTTAAACAGGAACCAGGGAAATGTTTCCAAAAGGGAAGTCCAGCGTGACATATATGACTGAAATTACAAGCTATTAGGAAGAGTAAAGTGTGTAGAAAATGAAAAAGGAATCCTACCTTTTTTTTCCCATTAACCATGACAACCCTAAAAGGGTGCCATTCTGGTTTTTTGATATCAGCCTCCCACTTCGAACAAAGAATGGCAGCAGTCACTTCTGCATCTTCTTTTGAAAATTTACGTCCGCAAACAATTGCAAGTGATTTAAGATCAAGTTCGCCCATTCTTTTAATGCCAATATTTGCTCGACCAGTTGTAATAGTCTGTAAACCCTGTAGAGTATGCAACAGATCAGGAATGAGTTTGGATGTTATGCAAACATAGTGGACAAGTGCAAGAGCTCGAGCAATGAGCCAACTTACATCTATCAGCTTCTTCCGAGCATCTTGCAATTCATCATTGCTTTTCCGTTCCTTGATAAGCAGAGTATGGTAGAGTGACTCCATTGCATCCATTTCATCATATTTGTCTTGTAACTCCTCACTAAGTTCATCTATTCTTTTCTTCGATTCAGAGTCTTCTTCACCTGGCATATGCTTCATGACTTCCAATTTACCCTGCAACTGTTTTATTTCTAACTCAAGCTTCTGCTTGGCATCCAGTTGCTGCTCCAACTTGATAATCTTATCTAGAGCGACTTGTTTCTCTAACTGCATTTTTCCATTTTCATCACAGTAAGACACTTATATAAATTATGTCCAAAAAAATCAAGTGAAACGATATACTAGGCCCAAACCTTGTGTTTTTCCACAAGCTTGAGCACATTTTCATCAGCCCTCTGTTGCACCAATGTTGCCATCTTAAGATGCTTTGTTTTAACACCGTTCTGCATCCACACAACAACCCATAAGTGATATGCATAGTCCACCAAACAGGGCCCCTCCTACAAAAAACATGGCCCCCGCATTTTACCCAAATCACCCTAGTGCTAAACCCTCTGCACTGTATCTATATCTGTATATATGTATATGTCATTATGTCTACACCAATATAAAAAGAGTGAATTGCAAAGATCCAACAAATCTTCCCCGTTCAACCGCATCTATCCAACAGTCTACGTCGCTCCGGTGTTTAGCGTTAAACATGTTTAGCACCCTCCACTAATTAATATCATGCCTAATATCAACGTCAGCATTAACCAAGTAATTATACCCTACCTAATGTTAACATGCAATTTATATCATGCCTAATATGAATGTGAAATACAATTAATATCTTGACTAATATTAGCGTGCATTGCACGTACACAATTACTAGTTATTTAAATGACAATGTTGGACGGCAATACAAAATACAATGTTAGGGACTCCAAACAAACTGTTATGTAAAGATTGACGAAGCGCTGAAACAAGAAGAGGGAAGAGAAAACATAGTCCCATAGTTCTGTATGCGATAAATTCAATAATAGAAACACGACATTACACACCTTTTCCTTCTCGTGCTCAAGGTTCCTTCTCTCAGATTCACTACGTGCAACTAGCTCATCAAGCTGTTTGGATCTTAAGTCAAGGTTCTGCATCTTGGACTCAAGTTCTGAACGGAGCTTTTGATTCTCATCAATGATCCTCTGTGAATGCCTACGAGCAAGTTGCTGCATCTTGTGTATTTCTGGAAAAAGAGTAAGTTCAAAAGGATGTTAAAACAACAGAGCTCTAAGCATGTTAAAAGGAGAATGCACATATGCTGATATTTAGAACATGGTGGAAGATATAGATAGCAAAAGGTCAACACAAACCTTCATTGTATGCCCAGAGCAGCTGATCCTTTTGCTCCATTATCATGTCAAGTGAGGTAGTCGTCTCATTGTACTTACATTCAAGTTCTTCCACATGCCTTCGCTTTACCTCAATCTGGCTAGCTAAATTCGCTACCAGTTTGTTTGTTTTGCGTGCTTCTTCATTCTCAACATCTGCAATAGTTTTCAGATCACCATTTTTATGCAGATAATCCCCGATCGGCCCTGGATATTTCTGATCATCAGCCCTTGCAACCCATCCGAACATCCCCGGTCGTCGATGCTTGTACGCCTTCCAGTCCAGTTTGCCATATCCTTCTGACTCAAAGTGATTTTCGAAAGCAAGTGCATTATTGAAGGCAGTCCAGTCTTTTCCAAACTCAACAATAGCATTCCCTGTGTGGCCTCTATAGTTCCACAAAGGAATAACCTTCTGTGGGCAAAAGCACGAGAGCTTCTCCTTCAGTCGGTTTCCACTTTCTCCAACATGGCACCCATTTTTCCATTCGGTGGGCACATTGACCAAAACACCCATCCAGGGCCAAACGAACAGGTCATCTCTGTTCTGAACAGCCTGAGGCTCCATAGCTATTAGCTGTAACTGGCGGGCCGCCTCGTCTCTCCCCTGCGGATAAGCTGCTGAACCTACTCCAGTTGCATGCTGCTGAAATAGGCTCTCTATGTTCTGTTCGCTCTTCCTACAAGCTCTTTCCTTGCGAATCCTGCTGAAATCAAAAAACAAAAATGTTATGGGTCCATTTGGGAATCATGCAAAAAATTACACCTGTAAATCATTTGTATACATCACTATTTTTACCCTTGTAAACTGCCATTTGGATACAAAGAAAATGTTGCACAGAAATCTAGTGTAATGGGTCAATTTCATTCACTGGATCGGCTGAACACTGGACTACCGCATTATATCTGAACAGGTGCAGCTGATCAATTGCATTCACTAGATCAGCTGAACGCCGGACTAGCATATTACATCTGAACTAGTGCAGCCGATCAATTTCATTCACTGATAAGCTGATCAATTTCATTCACTAGATCAGCTGAAGACCGAACTAAACTATAAAGGAGCTGAGCTACTTTAATTAGAACAAACATAATCTACAATGCACACGTACAAAACATGAATAATCTATTAATCTTTTCAACAATAACTGAAGAACTTTTTTGAACCATAAAGAAAACGCACCGACTGAAAGATGACAACCAGCACATGAAAGCACCAATATGATATGTTGCAACATGCTCTGAACTGTGAGTGGTCATATCAAAGATACAATCCCACCAAGGTAACAATTGCACATTAATTTCCTCTCCAATATTATCAACAATCCCCATCATATGTATATACAGATATGCAGGTTATAGTGAGATGGAAGTGCTGGTACCATTTGGACTAGCTCACATGATTAATTAGCCTGTGCACATGGAAGTACTGGTACCATTTGTGCATACAACCATATAAGAGGTAGCCAAATGACACAAGTTCAATCAAACTTAATGATTAACTGATCATCATTTGCATGCCCAAAGCAACGCAACTTAACTGCCAAATCCATTTTCTAAGAAAGTGAAATTCCAATATATCTTAAAGATATGCGGTCAGTTTTACTGTCTGGAATAACAGAATAGTACTGAAGCAAGACAAAATAATATGCACCATAAATGCAGTTTGCAGCTTTTCATTCCCGTAAGGTGACAGAAAGCATATAAAATCAATAGATTCCAGCGGCACTGAAGCTATATATAGCAGCCCAGCAATAAGTACGTCATATCTCCATCTGTGAAAACATATCTAGAATACATGTTCATTTCGGAAATATCCAAACGGAAATAATCTCAAATACCAAGGCTACTCGAGTATTGGGCGTAGATATTCTAGTTCGGCTCGCTATGCGCAGCAGCAGTAGCCAAAATTCGTGGAACTAAATCAGTGAAGGACAGAAGAGTTGGCGTCCCATACCCACCGGGGGGGCTCGCCGGTGCGCATAGCGGGCCGCCCACCCGGCTGCCTACTGACGGCGCCGTCCCCAGCGAACCTAGGGTTTCAAGGTACGCGTGGATGAGCACAATGCCGCTGAGAAGGGAGGGGAAGAAGGGGCGGAAGCAGGAAGACGGAAGCGAATCGGAGGGTTTGGGCTCACCTCGCCGCAGCGCCGGCGTTGGTTGGAGAGGGGCGAGTGAGTGAGCGTGGGCGTGGAGGACGTGATCGGGAAGGCCGACTCGGGAAGCGATCGAGCGACACACAAAACTCGAACCACGGAGAACTAGAGGGTCCAGCTGGACCGCCCGGAACCAAGGTAGTTTTCCGGTCAAGGGCTCATTCTAAGGGGAAAAAACCAAAAAATCTAAGGAATATGATTTTATTTTATCCTCTGAAAGTTTTTTTCCCTAGACATGACCTAGGGTTTTCCAGTCCTCCGGCCCGGCGGCAGGCCGCCGTGAGTATCTCATCTAGCTTCGATGGCGTCTCGTCACCGTTCCCATGTCCCCCTTCTCCTCCTCTAAAGGGCTAACCTCGGGGATAACTTCGGTTGTCCCTTTCGGCCTTGTTGGAACCGGAGCGGAAGAGGGTTTTGAGGCTTCCCATCTGTGATCGTGGCGATGTCTGGAACAACGAGTGAGAGTGGATCGCAGAAGACGGATTTGGAGGACCCGTCTGACTTGATGGATCAGCTGAACCTGCAAGATGATGAACCGGATGATCTAGTCTGAGATGATGAGAATGATGCGGCTGAAATCAAGCCAAATTGGCTGGCGCTGGGACGACTGTTAACAAAGAAAACTTCCAGCCAAAATGCTTTGATAGGGGATATGCGAGCGGCCTAGAACCCGGCGCAATCGGTGGTCTGGAGAAGGATCAACACGCTCAATTCAGTTCAACTATCTTGGGGACTGGAATAAAGCGATGCACCAGGGGCCATGGGACTTCCGGGGATATGCATTGATCATGGTCGAATATGACGGGCTTATTAACCCAGAAAAGGTGAAGCTGGATAAACTTGAGACATGGTGCCAGATCCATAAGCTACCGGACGGAGTTGTGAAGAACAAAACCTTCATGAGAATTTGGCAAGCCAGATAGAGGAAGTGCAGGAAGTGCAAGTTACCCTGCCAAACGGATTTGGGGGAATTCATCCGAGTGAGAGTTAAACTAGACATTCTTAAGAAGATTACGAGGGTGGTCCGATTTACAAAGGGAGGAGAAACAGAAAGCTAGCGGGTGAAATTTGAGAAGCTAGCCACGTTTTTTATGCGTGTGGAATCATCGGTCACTGGCATGAAGAGTGTGGTATTGGTGATCATGACACTTTGAAATTTGAATGGGCCCCTTTTATCTTGTCAACCAAATGTGGTAGGGGATTTGGGCATGAAAACAGATCATTCGCGGTTGTCAAGGAAATCTTCATACTTTGCCATGATCCATGTTCATATGCATATAATGGAAAACTTGTGTTTCAAAACCACGTGATAGGACTTTGTGAGGTGGAATGGGGACTTGGATTTTCAAAAGAAATTAGGTCATAGTCTCATCCCAGTGCTATGTTATAGAATCTTTTGTTTCGACAAACAAAACTATACAAGCTCATGTTATGAGCATATATGTATATATTCTTTTCGGTGGAGTCAATCAAGGACCAATCTTGAGTCGGTATTGTTCGAAATTACTAAGCAACCACATGCCATATGGGCACTAGCTAGGTTAAGTGGGCTAATGAGTTTAGTATTGCGGTAACATGTTGATGGCCCTGAACAAAAAGATAGCAAGCTAGAAATAGGGCCCAACGTTTGAAGGATCCTTAACTATAAGTTTCCCAACCAAAAGATTAGTGGATACCTCGTTGCTAGGTGAGGTAATCGGAAGACCTAGATGTTCTCCATGTCCGTACCTTGATAGGTAGGTATCACTAGCACTTTGACAACAAGACGCGATATGTCGCATGGGTAAAGTGCAAAACCTCCGCAGAGTGTAAAACAAATCGATTTGTCATCCCGTGGTTAAGGATGACCTGATCAAAATGCTCCTTCTGATGATTTGGCTTTGGCTACTATTGGTGTCAAAGCGAGATTTACTATGCTTGTGTTACATGTCAAACATAGGGGGAATTTGAATAGGAAGAATGAGGTTGAATTTCATGCTAATAGGTGGCCATTGATTGACATATTGTGTACCACCCAACTTTTTTTGGAACACGCATGATATTTGCGTGTTGATTCATTAAGGTTGGGAAGAACAATACAATGTAAGATTTACAAGGAGCTAAGCTCAACTATCCACCACCACCCACGCCCTGAGCATTGCTCACTGAATCCTACCATCTACCTATTCCTATCCTGAACCTGCAAAGCACTCTTCGAAGTTCGCCACTCTGCGACAATTTTTCCTACTAGCTCTGTCTCTACCGCTGAAACATTGTCAAAAGTTCAACTATTGCCTTCTTACCAAATGAAGAACATGACAAGATTAATAAGTGCATTCCTTTCCTTCCTTTGCTTGCCTAGTGTGGAGTTGGGCACCATTTCCCACCATTCCACGATGTTGGAGTCCACCAGGGAGATAGGCAACGCTAAGATGAGTACTTGAGCCACCACCGTAAGGGAGAAAGAACATTGAACTAGTAGGTGATTGATGGACTCGTTTTGTTGTGCACATAACTTGCATGTCAGTTGGTGAGGGAGGCCCCTTTTTTGCAGCTTGTTCGCCGTCCAGCATCTGTTGTGAATGACTAGCCAGCCGAAGAATTTTAGTCGAAGAGTAGCCGACGAGGACCACGTCTCTTTGGCTCCCGGCAGTTTGGTTTTTCCGGCAAAGAAAGCCTTGTATGCAGTTTCGGTCGTGTAAGAGCCACTGTTAGTCCAAATCCACCTAAAGCAGTCCGGAGAGTTCGATAGAGCATCGCCGATTCCCTGGACCTTTCCCCGTAGTACACAGAATTGTATGATCATTTCTAGCATGAATGACCCTCTAAAGTGCTTAGTTCATTCATTTTGTTCCAATCCATCACAAACAGAGAGTTGCGTTTACTCTTAGGGACGACATTAGAGGGCCGGTGCAAATCCTTTGGAGATGAACTGTCTAGCCACCGATCAACCCAGAACATGCCTCGGTGCCCATCACCAATCATGCAAACCATGGACGCGCGGAATAATGCATCCGCTTTGGGAGAAATCGAGGTATTTAGCCCCTGCCAAGGTCGCAAGATGTCGGTTCTTGTCACCCAAAGGCACCGCACGCGAAGGGCGGCATTGATCAGTCTCAAAATGTGAATTCCAAGCCCACTGAACTCAGTCAGACGAGAAACCATATCCCAAGCCACCTTGCAGTGTCCCACTTTCGCCTCTTCCATACCTTTCCATAGAAAACCTCGGCATATTTTGTCGATACTGTTGATAACCACGATGGTAAATCAAATGCTAGCATGTGATAAACTGATGTTACTGTCAGAACTACCTTGATCATGATAATTCACCCTCCTTCAAATAAGAGTCCTCCCTTCCAAGTTTGCAAGTGATTGGCCATGCTTTCTATGAGCTTATGTAGATCCTCTTTTACTAGGGCACCCGTATGGAGAGGTAGTCTAAGGTAGGTGCATGGGAACGTGCCCATAGGGTAGGGCAAGTCAGAGAGGTCGATCAATGTTGTCACCGCATCGAAGGAATGATTGAGCTCTTGTTGAGATTGACTCGAAGGCCTGAGGCTCCTCCAAATAGGTCCAACATGGCAGCGACCGTAAGGAGCTCTGAATTGATTGGTTGAATAAACATGACCATGTCATCGACGAAGAGAGATAGCCTATGGCTTATCCCATGAGCGTTAATGATGAGAGCAACCCTTCATGCACCGCAAATCTCAATAGGGCGCTAAGAACATCCATGAACATGATGAAAAGCAAGGGAGATATGGAGTCCCATTGCCCCAGCCCTTTGATACGTCTCCAACGTATCTATAATTTTTATTGTTCCATGCTATTATAGTATCAATCTTGGATGTTTTTTATGTCATTATATGTCATTTTTTGGGACTAACCTATTAACTTAGTGCCAAGTGTCAGTTGCTGTTTTTTGCCTGTTTTTGGTTTTTCAGAATATCATTACCAAACTAAGTCCAAATGCCACAAAACTTTTTAGAGATTTTTTGTAGCGACCCGACCTCAAATGGTCAAGTCTTTGTGTTTCAGTGTCATCCCTAGATCAGTAATGCTGACACACACAGTACTCGAAGGATTTATAACAGAGTAGCAATCACACACTTATTACATCGAATGTCTCAAAAGAGAACTTATTACAATAATATGGCTTAAGGCCATCTAATGCGATAACAGCGGAAGGCTTCGAAGATGAAGTGAGTCCATCAACTCCAATGGCATAGCTGAGCTGCACGGCAACGACCTAAAGAACCTTACTCCTCGTCTGAAAAGTCTGCAACATAATACATTGCAGCCCGAAAATGGGTCAGCACATGGAATATGCTGGCAATATAACACAGTAGAGCAAGAACAGGATAATACTATCACTACATGCATGTTTGGCTGATGGAAAGCTCTATGGTTATAGTTTTGCGAAAAGCAATTTTTCCCTACAACAAAGGAATAAATTTTAATTTAACTATCATGGTGGTTGAAACATTGAGAAGGTATAACCCCAACTCAATCCCAAATAAAGTAATTAACAACCCAACAATATTAATTAAGAGTGATGAGATACATGTGATAACCCAAGTACTAGATACTCAAAATTGTCCATAACCGGGGACACGGCTAACCATGATTAGATTGTACACTCTGCAGAGGTTTGCGCACTTTTCCCCATAAGACTCGATCGCTTCCGTTGGATTTCTCGCACTGCACGGTGTTTGAGAAACGGATGACCGAGACATAGTCTTTCAGAAACATTAACTCCCTACTCCGGGTAGACCATACCAAACCTACAAAACCCACTACCTGCTGATCTACCTCTTCAAGAGCTTCATGTAACTTACTCAACTATGCTAGATCCCATAATAGCTTGTGGCTGCACACAGAAGTTTCTAGCATGAATCATCTCAGTTCCCTTTAAGCCTGGGTGGCGGTCCATAGGAAGATCACACGGGTACCCCGAGATTTCCAAAAAAAATACAGACAACATTGGGTTTCCCAGGTGCCTCAATCCACCCAGATGTGAATTTAAGTTGCCACCTTAAATAAACCATTAATTAACAATCTCACATCTGTCATGGATTCACTCAAACCCAAACCACGTCTACGAGCATAGCATAGCAATATAAGCAACGCGTAGAAGTAACTCCCAAGGGTTTGATAGTAACAGGGCAATAGGTTCAACCTCAACAACTACTTCCCAACCCCCAAGTTAAAGACATCCTAATCATGCAATGTTTGAGGATTGAACTAATGCATAAAAACTGGGTATGAAAAGAGTATGATCAATGTGTTACTTGCCTTGCTGACGATCCGCGAATCCTAGAGACTCGTAGTAACACGCTTCGCACTCCGGGAATTCTATCGCAAACAAACAGTAACATACATAAGCAACCAGCAAAGATGCACAAGTAAAACTTCAAATAAAAGAGGTTGACCAGAAAGTTCAACTTAAGAACTCCGGTTCGCAAAAAGAATCAAATCAAACGGAGCAACGAAACTCAAACGGCGAAAGAAACAAGATCCGTTTACTAATCTGAGCTATGGTCAAATTTTACAATATCAAAATCTTGTTTAAGTTGATTAAATAGAAAGAGGGTCTCGAGACGAAACTCTAGGCGTTTGAATTGCCTGATTCCTACTAACGAGCGAAAAGATAAACAGAAACTAAGATCGGATCAGAAATCACGATCGAAAATAATCGCAGATAAATCCGATAAAATAAAACTGACGAACAGACTAACGAACGAGCGTTCGTTATCTGTAACTAACGGAAGAAAACCGTTCGTTTAAACGAACATACGGACGAACGTCCGCTAATTAGATGAACCGAGAAAAACCGGTGAACCAATCTAAAAAAACTGAACTTGGGTTTCTAAAAAAACCGAATGGTTTTAAAAAAACGGCGGCTCGGATCCGGCACGGAACCTCTGGCGAGGCGGGGTTGGGCGGCGGGGCGGCGGCTTGCGGGGCGGCGGGGCTCGGCGGCGGCGGCGGCGAGGCGCGGGCGGCGGGAGGCGGCGCGCTCGGGGCGGGCTGGCGGCGGCGGCGGTGGTGTTTGGTGGTGGGGGCTCGGGGGGAGTATATAAGGGGGGGCGGCTTGGAGTAGGGGTCAAGGCGGTGGCGGTGGAGTCCGGCTCTGACTCCTCGTCCGAGTCGGCGGCGGCGGCACGCGCGCGAGGAAGGCGGCGGCGGCGGTTGGGCCAGCCTGGCTCGGCTGGGCTTCGGCCCAGTCGGGCGCGGGAGAGTTTTTTTAAAAAAAATCACCGACAGAAATAAAATCCTAGAAAATAAAATAAAAAACTAAAAATGCCAAAACAATTTTTCACCGTCTAAATAAAATATTTAGAACGAGATGAACATTTTCTTGGCCCTAAAATGCAAGTTTGAAAACGTGCAATTTTTCTAATGCAAATAAAATCCAAATAAACTCAAATAAAATCAAATAAATGATTTTAACATTTTTCCTCCAATATTTCAATTGTTTTGGAGAAGTCATATTATCTCCTCTCATGTATTTTTAATAAGAAATATTTTTCAGAGAGAAAAATAATTAAAAACAAAAATCCTCGTTTCACTATTTGATAGGAATCAAATATGAAAACCGAGAAATCCCCAACTCTCCCCGAGGGTCCTTGAGTTGCTTAGGATTTCGAGGATTGCGAAACGAAAAATGCAATAAAATATGATGTGCAAGAATGACCTATGTATAACATTCCAAATTGAAAATTTAGGATGTTACAAACCTACCCCCCTTAAGATGAATCTCACCCTCGAGATTCGGGTTGGTTAGAAAATAGGTGCGGGTGGTCTTTGTGCAGATCATCCTCTCATTCCCAGGTGGCTTCATCCTCGGTATGGTGGCTCCACTGAACTTTGCAAAACTTAATAACCTTGTTGCGGGTGACTCGGCTGGCAAACTCAAGAATCTTCACTGGCTTTTCCTCATAAGTCAAATCACTGTCCAGCTAAATTGCCTCCAAGGGTACTGTATATCTTAATGGTATATCGGCCATCTCAGCATGACACTTCTTCAGCTGTGAGACGTGGAACACATCGTGAACTCCTGACAGTCCTTCACGTAACTCCAACTTGTAGGCAACTTCTCCCATCCGTTCCAAAACACGATATTGTCCTACAAATCTTGGAGCTAACTTTCCCTTAACTCCAAAACGTTTCACTCCTCGCAAGGGTGATACTCGCAGGTATGCTCTATCTCCAATTTCATAAGTTACCTCCTTGCGTTTCGAGTCTGCATAACTTTTCTGCCTGGACTGAGAAATCTTCAGTCTATCGCGAATCAGCTTAACCTTCTCTTCAGACTCCTTGATCAGGTCTGGTCCAAACAGTTGTCGGTCTCCTACCTCATCCCACATCAATGGCGTTCTGCACCTCCTTCCATACAGGGCTTCGAACGGTGCCATCTTCAAACTGGCCTGGTAGCTATTGTTGTATGAGAACTCTGCGTAAGGCAAATTGTCATCCCAACTAGATCCATAATCTAGTGCACAGGCTCTCAACATATCTTCCAGTATCTGGTTGACTCTCTCGGTCTGTCCATCTGTCTGAGGGTGGAATGCTGTACTGAACTCCAATCTCGTACCCAAGGTCTGGTGTAACTGATGCCATAACTTTGAAGTAAACTGTGTTCCACTATCTGATACGATGCTCCTTGGAACTCCATGCAGACATACGATCTTGGACATATATATCTTGGCCAACTTTGCACTTGTATAGGTGGTTTTCACTGGGATAAAGTGAGCCACTTTGGTCAAGCGATCAACTACTACCCATATTGAATCATGTCCTGCTTTGGTCCTAGGTAGTCCGGTGATAAAGTACATGCCAAGTTTATCCCAGTTCCATTCGGGTATCGGCATAGGTTGTAACAGTCCTGCTGGCTTCTGATGCTCTGCCTTCACTCTCTGACATACATCACGTACGGCTACATACTCGGCGATATCCTTCTTCATACCAGTCCACCAGAAACGTTCCTTCAAATCCAAATACATCTTGGTGTTTCCGGGGTGTAACGAGTATGGTGAGTCATGAGCCTCCTGAAGTATTAACTTCCTGATCTCTGGGTTATTGGGCACATAAACTCGGTCCTCAAACCATAAGGTATCGTGCTCATCCTCGCGAAAACCTTTGGCCTTTCCTTTGCTCATCTTCTCCTTTATCTCGGCAATCTCTTTGTCCTCCTTCTGAGCTTCTCGAATCTTGTTCAACAATGTCGACCGAACCTCCATTGTTGCAATGAAACCTCTAGGAACAATCTCCAGTCGAAGTTCCATGATATCCTCAGCTAACTCCTTCGGCAATCCCTTACTTTCAAGGATATTAGCATAACTCTTCCGGCTCAAAGCATCTGCTACAACATTGGCTTTTCCCGGATGATAGTGTAGCTTCATATCATAATCCTTTATAAGTTCCAACCATCTCCTCTGCCTAAGGTTCAACTCCTTTTGCGTGAAAATGTACTTCAAACTCTTATGATCCGTGTACACATCACAGCGGTTTCCAATAAGATAATGTCTCCAAGTCTTCAATGCATGTACTACGACTGCTAGCTCCAAATCATGTGTGGCATAGTTCAACTCATGGGGTTTTAGTTGTCGTGAGGCATACGAAACAACTCTTCCGTCCTGCATAAGCACACATCCAAGTCCCAAGCGAGAGGCGTCGTAATACACTTGAAACTCCTTATGTATATCTGGCAGTGTTAGGGGCTGTAGTCAAATGTTTCTTCAACTCCTGAAAACTTGCCTTGCAATCTTCTGTCCATTTAAACTTAGTATCCTTCTTCAATAGTTCAGTCATTGGCTTTGCAATCTTGGAAAAATTCTCAATGAATCTCCGATAATATCCTGCGAGTCCAAGGAAACTGCGGATCTCACTAACTGAAGTGGGTGCCAACCATTCAGTGACTGACTGAACCTTGCTGGGGTCTACTGCTATACCTTCTCCTGATATAACATGCCCAAGAAATCCAACTTCCTTCAACCAAAACTTGCACTTTCTGAACTTGCCGTATAACTGGTGTTCCCTGAGTTTCACGAGAACTAAACGCAAATGCTCCTTGTGCTCCTCTTCATTCTTCGAGTATACCATAATATCATCGATAAACACCACAAAAAACTTGTCCAAATACTCCATGAACACCTTGTTCATCATGCTCATGAAATAGGCAGGGGCGTTAGTCAGTCCAAACGACATGACCGTATACTCGTATAATCCATACCGCGTGGTGAACGTTGTCTTCGGTATATCCTTCTCTTGAATCTTCAACTAATGGTATCCTGATCGTAGATCAATCTTCGAAAACACCTTAGCTCCTTGCAGCTGATCAAACAGATCATTGATCATCGGCAGGGGGTACTTGTTCTTAATCGTTACCTCATTCAAGGCCCGATGATCAACAACCATCCTTAGGGATTTATCCTTCTTCTCGACCAAAAGTACTGGAGCTCCCCAAGGTGATGAACTCCTTCGAATGTAACCTTTCTCCAATAGCTCCTTGATCCGTTTCTTAATTTCCTCCAGATCATTTGCGGGCATCCGATAGGGTCTCTTGGATATTGGCCCTGTACCTGGCAATAGCTCTATCAAAAACTCGATGTCTCAATCTGGTGGCATGCCTGGTAACTCTTCTGGGAAAACATCCGGGTAATCCTTTACTACAGGCACTTCCTCCTACACAACTCCTATGAGGGTATTCACTTGGCTCCTCCTAGGCACATGCCTAGATACATACTTAATCCTTTTCCCCTCCGGGGTGGTGAGATAAATCGACTTACTAGCACAGTCAATACTTCCTCCATACTTTGACATCCAGTCCATACCTAATATCACATCCAATCCTCGTGACTCCAAGATAATTAGGTCAGACGGAAAAACATGGGTACCAATGGTTAGGGGTATCTGGTTGCACCATCGGCTAGCCATATACTCTGCTCCAGGCGAGCTCACTAAAAGAGGGGTCCTGAGGGTTTGGGTTGGTAGTTTAAACTTATCCATGAATCCCCTTGATATGTATGAATGTGATGCACCAGTATCAAAAAGAACAAGAGCGATAAATGACTTAACCAAAAACTTACCTATTACCGCGTCCGGCTGCTCTTCAACCTCCTCCATGTTAACGTGGTTCACTTGTCCTTTGTTGAATGGATTAGGCTTCTTCCCAGCGCTCCCATTTCCGGTTCCATTCCTTCGTTCAGGGCAATCATTGGCATAGTGCCCTGTCTTCCCGCACTTAAAGCAAGTAACTTGACTTAGGTCTCTTTTGGCGGGTGTGGATGGATTGGAGCGATTCTGATTGTTGTTAGCTCCGTCCCATTTCCATTCTTAGCACCATTGTGATTATGCGATCCTCCTCCAGTGTGGGTGTGACCTCCATGGTTATGAACAAGTCCCCCCAAATTCGGGGTTAATCGAGGCTTCTGTTGAGCTCTTGAGTTATACTTCCCTTGTCCATACTTCCTCTTACGGCTCTCAATCTGCTGCTGCTTCCCTTTGATCATAAGAGCCTTATCTACCAACTCCTGGTAGTTGTTGAAGGTTGCTACCATCAACTGCATGCTCATCTCATCATTCAGCCCTTCCATAAACTTCTCCTGCTTTGCGGCATCTGTGGCCACATCATCAGGGGCATAGCGTGATAACTTGCTAAAATCATCCAGTACTGAGCCACAGTACGGTTCCCCTGGCGTAAGTTGCGGAACTCCCGCTTCTTCATCTGCGTAGCTCCAGTTGAGACATGGGCAGTACGAAAAGCCTGCTGAAACTGATCCCATGTGACAGTGTCGATAGGATAAGTGGCTGTGAAATTCTCCCACCATGAGGCTGCGGGTCCATCAAGCTGATGTGCGGCAAAGCGCAGCTTCTCCACATCTGTGCAACCTGCGGTGGTCAACTCCCTTCCAATACGGCATATCTAATCATCAGCAACTATTGGCTCGGTGCTACTGGAAAACACCAGCGACTGTAACCTTAGAAAACGGGCTAGGTTGTCCACTGGCGGCGGGTTATTGTTGTTGTTGTTGTTGTTGTTGTTGTTGTTGTTCTTGCCCTGGTTCTGAACTAGCAATTGCATCAAAGCATTCTGCTACTGGATCAACTGGGTGAGCTCCGGTGGGACACGTCTCGGAGGCATCTGATGGGTTTAGATGGAAGAGTTTAGAATAGAAAAAGGTCTAACGAGAAAGCACTACCCATATGCACATGAGACAAACACAATCATTTCACTCAATCAAGCAAGCAAGGGCATACAAACGGTCTAGAGCTATCGCAAAAGTGCTCAACTACTACTAAATACATGGGGAAATACTACTATTATATGGTGGTCATCTAGAAATTTTGATCGATGGAAGACTCCATGATGCCTGCTCCAGCTTCGTCTTCAAAGTTATCATCACTCGGATCAGAATTGGTGTCGTCGATGATGATGTAGTTGTTCGGGCAAGTGGGGTCGTCGTCTTCTTCTCCCGGTGCTGGTCCTCCCATGAATACTCCGATCTTCTTAACCAGGTCGTCGTTCTTCTCCAGTAGTGTCTTGATTTCCTCCTCATATCCATCGCGTGTAAACTTGAGTTCTTCCTCCTGCTCGATGATCCTAGTCTTCGCCTTCTTCAATTCCATCATGTCTGCGCACATCTAGTTCTCCTGACATCGAATGTGTTGGTTTAGCTCCTGGATAAAAGCTGCAATGGATCTATCCTTCCTGGTGCTGATTACTTCCCATTGCTCATCTCGGCGCCCACATACTTGATAGGTATTGTCCTTAAGTTCCCTGTTGTAGACTTCTCCAATGCGTCCCATGGTAATGTGGTCTGCCATGCTCTTGCCTAGACTACAGGTGGGTGCTTCGAAAGAAAATTCTATGGGTTTAGAAGTTGGCGAGAACGTCCTTCCTGGAACTTGTACTTGAATCATCCAGCGCTCCTCTTCTGGTAAGGTGGCGTTGTACGTCCCGGTGAAACTTGGTATTCCAATATTCAAGTACCTAGTGACTTCCTTCAAGTGGCGCCCAAAAGGTGTGTCCTCATCCGGTTGCGCAAACTTGTTCTTCATCTCCGTCATCCTAATGAGTAGAAAATGGAGAGGAGTCAGAAATGAGTAGAGAAGAGTGACCTACGGTTTATCTTAGTGGTCGTGTCCTACACTCAGCGTGTGCTCTGATACCATCTTGTAACGACCCGACCTCAAACGGTCAAGTCTCTGTGTTTCAGTGTCATCCCTAGATCAGTAATGCTGACACACAGTACTCGAAGGATTTATAACAGAGTAGCAATCACACATTTATTACATCGAATGTCTCAAAAGAGAACTTATTACAATAATATGGCTTAAGGCCATCTAATGCGATAACAGCGGAAGGCTTGGAAGATGAAGTGAGTCCATCAACTCCAACGGCATAGCTGAGCTGCACGGCAACGACCTAACGAACCTTACTCCTCATCTGAAAAGTCTGCAACATAATATGTTGCAGCCCGAAAACGGGTCAGCACATGGAATACGCTGGCAATATAACACAGTAGAGCAAGAACAGGATAATACTATCACTACATGCATGTTTGGCTGATGGAAAGCTCTATGGTTATAGTTTTGCGAAAAGCAAATTTTTCCCTACAACAAAGGAATAAATTTTAATTTAACTATCATGGTGGTTGAAACATTGAGAAGGTATAACCCCAACTCAATCCCAAATAAAGTAATTAACAACCCAACAATATTAATTAAGAGTGATGAGATACATGTGATAACCCAAGTACTAGATACTCAAAATTGTCCATAACCGGGGACACGGCTAACCATGATTAGATTGTACACTCTGCAGAGGTTTGCGCACTTTTCCCCACAAGACTCGATCGCTTCCGTTGGATTTCTCGCACTGCACAGTGTTTGAGAAACGGATGACCGAGACATAGTCTTTCAGAAACATTAACTCCCTACTTCGGATAGACCATACCAAACCTACAAAACCCACTACCTGCTGATCAACCTCTTCAAGAGCTTCACGTAACTTACTCAACTATGCTAGAGCCCATAATAGCTTGTGGCTGCACACGGAAGTTTCTAGCATGAATCATCTCAGTTCCCTTTAAGCCTGGGTGGCGGTCCATAGGAAGATCACACGGGTACCCCGGGATTTCCAAAAAAATACAGACAATATTGGGTTCCCCAGGTGCCTCAATCCACCCAGATGTGAATTTAAGTTGCCACCTTAAATAAACCATTAATTAACAATATCACATCTGTCATGGATTCACTCAAACCCAAACCACATCTACGAGCATAGCATAGCAATATAAGCAACGCGTAGAAGTAACTCCCAAGGGTTTGATAGTAACAGGGCAATAGGTTCTACCTCAACAACTACTTCCCAACCCCCAAGTTAAAGACATCCTAATCATGCAATGTTTGAGGATTGAACTAATGCATAAAAACTGGGTATGAAAAGAGTATGATCAATGTGTTACTTGCCTTGCTGACGATCCACGAATCCTAGAGACTCGTAGTAACACGCTTCGCACTCCGGGAATTCTATCGCAAACAAACAATAACATACATAAGCAACCAGCAAAGATGCACAAGAAAACTTCAAATAAAATAGGTTGACCAGAAAGTTCAACTTAAGAACTCCGGTTCGCAAAAAGAATCAAATCAAACGGAGCAACGAAACTCAAACGGCGAAAGAAACAAGATCCGTTTACTAATCTGAGCTATGGTCAAATTTTACAATATCGAAATCTTGTTTAAGTTGATTAAACAGAAAGAGGGTCTCGAGACAAAACTCTAGGCGTTTGAATCGCCTGATTCCGACTAACAAGCAAAAAGATAAACAGAAACTAAGATCGGATCAGAAATCACGATCGAAAATAATCGCAGATAAATCTGATAAAAGAAAACTAACGAACAGACTAACGAACGAGCGTTCGTTATCTGTAACTAACGGAAGAAAACCGTTCGTTTAAACGAACGTACGGACGAACGTCCGCTAATTAGTTGAACCGAGAAAAACCGCCGAACCGATAAAAAAACCGAACTAGGGTTTCTAAAAAAACTGAACGGTTTTAAAAAAACCGGCGGCTCGGATCCGGCGCGGTACCTCCGGCGAGGGGCTCCGGCGAGGCGGGGTTGGGCGGCGGGGCGGCGGGGCTCGGCGGCGGCGCGGGCGGCAAGCGGCGGCAGCGAGGCGCAGGCGGTGGGAGGCGGGCGGCTCAGGGCGGGCTGCGGCGGCGGCGGTGGTGGTTGGTGGTGGGGGCTCGGGGAGAGTATATAAGGGGGGGGGGGCTTGGAGTAGGGGCCAAGGCGGTGGCGGTGGAGTCCGGCTCGGACTCCTCGTCCGAGTCGGCGGCTGCGGCGCGCGCGCGAGGAAGGCGGCGGTGGCAGTTGGGCCGGCCTGGCTCGGCTGGGCTTCGGCCCAGTCGGGCGCGGGAGAGTTTTTTAAAAAGAAATTGCTGACAGAAATAAAATCCTAGAAAATAAAATAGAAACCTAAAAATGCCAAAACAATTTTTCACCGTCTAAATAAAATATTTAGAACGAGATGAACATTTTCTGGGCCCTAAAATGCAAGTTTGAAAACGTGTAATTTTTCTAATGCAAATAAAATCAAATAAATGATTTTAGCATATTTCCTCCAATATTTCAGTTGTTTTGGAGAAGTCATATTATCTCCTCTCGTATATTTTTAATAAGAAATATTTTTTAGAGAGAAAAATAATTAAAATAAAAAATCCTCGTTTCACTATTTGATAGGAATCAAATATGAAAATCGGGAAATCCCCAACTCTCCCCGAGGGTCCTTGAGTTGCTTAGGATTTCGAGGATTACGGAACGAAAAATGCAATAAAATACGATGTGCAAGAATGACCTATGTATAACATTCCAAATTGAAAATTTGGGATGTTACATTTTTTCTGAACATAAGAGACCTTGGAAGCTTCGGGAGAGGGCAAGAAGATGAGGGAGTGGCCCACGAGGCACCAGGGCATGCCCTAGTGGCTTGTGGGGCCCATGTTCACCCTTTTGACCTAATTTCGCCTCTATAAATTCTATAAAATCGGGAAACCAACAGAGAACCACCCAAAACACTTTTTCTGCAGCCGCAAGCCTCTCTTCTCGTGAGAGCCCATCTAGAGGCCTTTTTTGGTATTCTGTCGAAGGGGGAACCGACCACGAAGGGTCTCTACATCAACCTTGTTGCCCTTCGGATGATGTGTGAGTAGTTTACCACAGACCTACGTGTCCATAGCTAGTAGCTAGATAGCTTCGCCTCTATCACTTTGATCTTCAATACAATGTTCTCCTCGATGTTCTTGGAGTTCTATTTGATGTAGTCAGTTTTTGCGATGTGTTTGTTGGGATCTGATGAATTATGAGTTTATGATCTGATTATCCATGAATATTATTTGAGTCTTTTCTGAACTCTTTTATGCATGATTATTATAGCTTTGTATTTCTCTCCGATATATTGATTTGGTTTGGCCAACTAGATTGATTTTTCTTGCAATTGGAGAGGTGCTTTGTAATGGGTTCAATCTTGCGGTGATCTATATCCTAGTGACAGAAAGCGACAAAACACGTATTTATATTGTTGCCATTAAGGATAAAAAGATGGGGTTCATTCATGCGTGAGTTTACTTTGTCTACATCATGTCATCTTGCTTCAGGTGTTACTCCGTTTTTTATGAACTTAATACTCTAGATGCATGCTGGATAACGGTCGATGTGCGGAGTAATAGTAGTAGACGCAGGAAGGAGTCGGTCTACTTGTCGCGGATGTGATTCCTATATACATGATCATTTCCTTGGATATCATCATGATTATTTGCTTTTCTATCAATTGTCCAACAATAATTTGTTTACCCACTGTATGCTATTTTCAAGAGAGAAGCCTCCAGTAAAAACTATGGCTCTCGGGTCTACTTTTTATCATATATTAAAATCACAAAAAAACTTTGCTACAATTTTCTTTACTTTATTTTATTTTCTGTTTTATCTATCTATCACTACGAGATTTGATCCTTGCAATTAACCGCCGAGGGATTAACAACCGCTTGTTCGCGTTGGGTGCAAGTATTAGTTATTTTTTGTGTATGTGACGCCCCTCATTCAATCGTACACTAATCATGCACGCAAATGTGTACGATCAAGATCAGGGACTCACGGGAAGATATCACAACACAACTCTAAAACATAAATAAGTCATACAAGCATCATAATACAAGCCAGGGGCCTCGAGGGCTCGAATACAGGTGCTCGATCATAGACGAGTCAGCGGAAGCAACAATATCTGAGTACAGACATAAGTTAAACAAGTTTGCCTTAAGAAGGCTAGCACAAACTGGGATACAGATCGAAAGAGGCGCAGGCCTCCTGCCTGGGATCCTCCTAAACTACTCCAGGTCGTCGTCAGCGGGCAGCACGTAGTAGTAGGCACCTCCGGTGTAGTAGGGGTCGTCGTCGACGGTGGCGTCTGGCTCCTGGACTCCAGCATCTGGTTGCGACAACCAGAAAGAAAGGAAAGGGGAAAAAGGGGGGAGAAAGCAACCGTGAGTACTCATCCAAAGTACTCGCAAGCAAGGAACTACACTACATATGCATGGGTATATGTGTAAGGAGGCCATATCAGTGGACTGAACTGCAGAATGCCAGAATAAGAGGGGGATAACTAATCCTGTCGAAGGCTACGCTTCTCGCAGTCACCGTCTTGCATCAAGTAGAAGAGAGTAGATTGAAGTCCTTCAAGTAGCATCTCCAAGTAGCATCTCATAGCATAATCCTACCCGGCGATCCCCTCCTCATATCCCTGAGGTAGAGCGACCACCGGTTGTATCTGGCACTTGGAAGGATGTGTTTTATTAAGTATCCGGTTCTAGTTGTCATAAGGTCAAGGTACAACTCCAAGTCGTCCTGTTACCGAAGATCACGGCTATTCGAATAGATTAACTTCCCTGCAGGGGTGCACCACATAACCCAACACGCTCGATCCCATTTGGCCGGACACACTTTCCTGGGTCATGCCCAGCCTCGGAAGATCAACACGTCGCAGCCCCACCTAGGCAAAACAGAGAGGCCAGCACGCCGGTCTAAACCTAAGCGCACAGGGGTCTGGGCCCATCGCCCATAGCACACCTGCACGTTGCGAGGGCGGCTGGAAGCAGACCTAGCCTAGTAGGCGTTCCAGTCCAATCCGGCGCGCGCCGCTCCGTCGCTGACGTCTGAAGTGCTTCGGCTGATACCACGACGCCGGGATACCCATAACTACTCCCACGTAGATGGTTAGTGCGTATAGGCTCGTAGCCGACTTAGATCAAATACCAAGATCTCGTTAAGCGTGTTAAGTATCCGCGAACGCCGAACAGGGCCAGGCCCACCTCTCTCCTAGGCGGTCTCAACCTGCCCTGTCGCTCCGCCACAAAGATCCACACAGAGGGCCGTCGGGACAAAGGTCCTTTCAGCCCCCAATCCGTGAATCACTCGCGGGTACTCTTCGAGCGGACCCGACTTTAGTCACCATCTGTATAGTCTGTATGTATGTATAGTATATACCCGTGATCACCTCCCTAGTGATCACGGCCCGATAGTATAGCAAGGCAGACTGACAAGAATGTAGGGCCACAGATGGAAATACTAGCATCCTATACTAAGCATTTAGGATTGCAGGTAAGGTATCAACAGGTGTAGCAACAATGTCAGGCTATGCATCAGAATAGGATCAACGGAAAGCAGTAACATGCTACACTACTCTAATGCAAGCAGTATAGAGTAGAATAGGCGATATCTGGTGATCAAGGGGGGGGCTTGCCTGGTTGCTCTGGGAAGAGAGAGGGGTCGTCAACTCCGTAGTCGAACTGGGGCATCAGCATCGTCACGGGGTCTACCGAAGAGAAGAGGGGGGAGAAACAGTAAATACATAGCAAGCAAGTGCATAACAGGATAACAAGCAGAGCTAGACGTGTTCTAACGCGGTATGAGGTGATACCGGTGAAGGGGGGAAGCATCCGGGAAGTATTCCCGGGGTTCCGTGTTTTCGGACAAAGGAGCCGGAGGGGGAAAGTTGCAAGTTCGATAGGTTAGGGGGGTGTGGGGGACGAACGGGTTGCGTATCCGAAATCGTCTCGTCGTTCTGAGCAACTTTCATGTTGAAAATATTTTAATCCGAGTTACGGATTAAAAGATATGATTTTCTAAAGATTATATTAATTTCTGGAATTTAATTAATTAATTATTTAATTCGAAAATGAATTTATGACGTCAGCATGATGTCATGCTGACGTCGGCAGTCAACAGGGTTGACTTGGTCAACCTGACAGGTGGGTCCCGTTCGTCATTGACTGTTTAGTCTAATTAATGTTTAGCTAATCTAATTACTGTTTAATTAAACTAATTAGTTAATTAGGTTAATCTAATTATGATTAATTAACTTAATTAATTCCTTAATTAATTAATTAATTTAATTATTATTTATTTATTTAATATATATTTTTTTAATTTAATTAAACTTTTCCTTTTCTTTTCTTTTTTTTTGAAACCGTTCTGGGGCGGGGCCCCCTAGTCAGTGGCCCGGGGGGGGCCTAGCGGGTGGAGTCGGCGCGGGCGTCGGGCGCCAGCCCGAAGGGGCGCACGGGCGTTATCGGGTGCGGGCGCCGCGCCTGAGGCCACCAGGGGCGGGGAACACCCGGGCGCCCAGGAGGGCGCGCTTCGGCAGCCATGACGTGGCCGGAGCCGCGGGGAACGGACCGGTGACCGGAGGCAGCATAGAAGGGCGAGGTGGGACCGGCGGCAGAGGTAGGCAGGGGAGGCGGAGCTGCGCGTCAGCAGCAGCGGAGGTGGGACGGACGATGGCAGCAGGAGCAGCAGATGCAGGGAAGGCGTGGCCGGCGGTCTCGCTACGAGGGGCGGCGACGCGAGGAACCGAGGCGTCGGGGGCAGGCACGCGCGGCGCAGGGCGCGCGCGGCCATGGCAGCAGGCACGACCGGGAGGAGGCCACGGTGGCACACTGGTGCGGGCACG
>NC_057801.1:419879267-419886431 GCF_018294505.1 Triticum aestivum | reverse complement strand
GAAAGTGGGAGGACAAGGGGATAGGGCTAGGGTTTGGTGTGGACCGGGGGTTAAGGGGAGTGGGGTGAGGCTGGATGGGCCAGGTGGGCCGGCCTGGTCCAGGTGGGTCGGTGGACCGTTGGGGGGGGTTCTTTCTTCTTTTCTGTTCTTTTGTTCTGTTTTCTTTACTTCTTCTTTTTTTATTCTATTTCCTTTTAGTTTTCTTTTATTTTAGTTTTATAAAATTTAAAAGCGACAACTAACTTGGTGTTATTAAATAGGTCACAGCCCCCAAATATTCTGGCACTTTAAATAAAGTGTTTTGCATGTGTTTATTATTTTAAAAGCATTTTAGATAATTGTCTTATTGTTGTTTTAGTTTATTTAGTGCATTTAAGTATTTTATTAGAAGATGATTTCTTCACCAACATTTATTACGGGTTATTTGACACGTTAGGAACAATTTGGTTTTGACTTTTGAAAACTTTAATTGTTTTAATTTTAATTCAGATTTGAATTTGGATCGGTTCTCATCTAACGTGAGATTATCAACAATAATCGAGGTGACGTGGCATGATTACCAGAGGGTTACTGTAGCCTAAATACCCGGGCGTCACAATTCTCCTCCACTACAAGAAATCTCGTCCCGAGATTTAAGAGGGGGACTAAGGGGGAAAGTTTGGTAACGAATCTAGCGGGTCTTCTCATCCTGGCTTGCTCTTCTCGAAGAGGTTGATCCCTTTCGTTGATGTCTTCATTTCTCTGTTTCAAGCCAGCATGATCAAGTTGTCATCCTTTCTTCAGGAACTTTCACCGCACTTACGAAAGAATAAAGGGGCTGGGAGAACAGACCTCTACAAGGTTGACTAACTTGTTGATAACATCGGGGAAGGTGGGGGAAGTAACTCTCAAATTAAAAACCCTTAGACATTATTGAGAACAAAGTGAGGAGGTATCCTGAGAAGTTTCGAGCAGATAGACAATCGTTCGTTGCCTGAAACAGGGTGTGAAAGGGGTTCAGTGCAATGGGAATAAGTATTGCGCCTGATACCATAATATATCACTAGGCAGGTGGCTCGTGAATTACATACAAAGTCAAGCGCGAGGAATAACTTTGACAATAGGTTGTACAGGAGAGTCAGGTTTTGATCCTGTGGAACTGTGGGTTATGGGCCCACCATGTGGGTTAAAGTAAGAAGGCCGTTGACATCTTGCACGATCATGTAAGTAAGGCATGTCAGAGGATAGCCCGTCAGTTATGTCGGCAACAACATCGGTACCAAGGGCGAGGGACGAAGAGAACCATTTTCCTGCTCGTTGAACGAGGCGGGCCAATAGGCAAGGTTCTCGTCCATTGGTGCCTAGCGAAATGTCATCAACAATAGTAACAGGGTCTTGCTGACAAAATTGTACACCGAGGTATATACATAAGCAGGAGAATATTACTGCTTAGATCATATAGATCACAAGAAAGGTTAAACCAAATAATGGAAAGGAAAATGTGTTTAAACACATATATCAGGGGTATATCCTTCCCAAGGACAAGCAGAGCATGATATCCTTGGCAGGATATAATGTAGAAAACTCCTTAGGAAAGGGGAGAGAAATTTCATGACATTACCGATGCAACGGTGTTTGGGGTAATTGAGCAAGTAACATTTAGCATTGGGCTTCAAATGTTCTTGTTGAAAATCGGAGCACCACCGACATGCTTCGAGATAGCATTGACATGGTCTATAGGTGAAGATCAGACTTTGGAAACAACAGGATCCATCAGGAACAACTTATAAAATAAGTCTTACAATTTCCTCATTGAAGAATGGATAAACTTGCTAAAAAGGATACTACAACAATAGGTCCTCCACCTAGGGGGGGGGTGCTAGGCATGACATCATGTTACCAGGTCATCAAAGGACCAACATCATAACTCTTGGAAAGTTGTCCCAACCATCATATCTGACCGAGATTCAGATCTGATTGGTGTAATGGTACCTCAGACTCAGGATGTCCGAGAATAAAAGGTGCAACACAAATAGACGAAATGACATTTCAGGATTCTCAGGAAATGAACTATGAAGCGACTTCCGTTAACAAGAGTTCATCATTAACCCAAGGAGAGGACAAGGAGGTGTCTGGTGAACTCAACGGCAATACACCGAGATTCCCAAAAGATGGATTTCCACCATTAAGTGAACAAGGAGATAACATTTGTCAGATCAAATGATATAAGGAAGTATGCTCGAGGAAAAACATACACAATTAAACATTGGTTGAAAGGTGCGCCCGAAGTATGGGTTGGGTTGCACGACCAATGTTAGAATGGTGATTCAATTAGCGAAGGACTTAGAATGAACTGTCGCCCATTCACTTCAAAGCAATAGGGTTGCTAGAAGTTTTGAATTCACACGTCATAGCTCCACTATCGGTATTCCGGTTGAAAACAATACGGGGACCAAGGAATGAACGAAGATGGCAAGAAGTATCAAGAATTATTAAGAGGTGGTGAAATTCTCACCACATTCTTGACAAAAAGAGATGGTAATACTTCCGAGGTAAGGAAGGTCAACTGCTGGGTAGCAGTGATGTCAAGGTTTACACAAAACGCGAACAAGTTGTGTTGAACGGAAGGCAATAAAGTGGTCGATGAGAACAGGAATCATCAAGGGGCAAGGATGGTATTACCCATCATGAATTCAATTGAATTCCTGGAAGAGCTCATAAGGTTGATGATGATCACGACACAATTGTCGAGAGATTTCATGCAGATGTAGTCAATCAGCGACGACATCAAGTCAAAGGAATGATGAAGCAAGAGGTTATTGGAACCACAATTACGACACAAACTCGAACTCAAGCTTGTTGTTTAAGGTGAAAGGGTATGACGAGGAAAAATCGCCGTAAGGTTAGTTCATCGTCAAAAATTGGTGCTCCGGGAATAAGGACCAGGTAGCACCGTTAGAATCGTCACGACAATGATATAGCCAAACATGCTAGGAATGGCGTGATCGGGTACAAACTCGTACTTATAGAAGCTTACTGAAGAGTTGTTGAACCGTAGAGCGGACTCGGTTCAGTTATCGGTGTCTTTGAGTGTTCAATAACTCCGAGCCCATGAAAAATTGTAACCGGTGAGTATGTAGTACTTGATGAAGAACTCATAAGAAATTATGCAGTTCCAAGATAATCTCGAGATACCAGGTGGTAATACTCGACGACAGATCAAATTAGAAGTTGAACTGGGGTATTTCTCTATAGAAGACAAGTACTTAAACTTGCACAGGACATGATATTTAAAGGAGAACATGGTCAGAACCACGATTGCAAAAAGGCCAGATCTCAGATATAATATGAACTTATACCAAGGGAAATAATTGATTTTAAAAGAAGCTTCGATGAGAAGATGTACATCGTGTCCATGGGCATGAACGCAAAGTTCAAGGTCGACTCCCACTTCTCCAATGCACAACCTTTCATTCACTTCTCGCGCTCAATGAGGTTGTAGTTTTGAAATTTTATCTGGCAAAATACCAGAAGAGTACGACTCGTGAAAACTTTCGAGTTCACACCTATTAAGGAAGGCATAGGTTCAACCCATCGGGGCATCTTAGAATCATATACCAGAATCTTTAGAAGTAATTAACTCAAGCTCGAAGACAGAGCATGGTTAAGAAAGCAGAGGATACAATTTACCAAAGGCATTATGTATCAGAGGAAAGGCTCACAAGGTTATTGAATATGAAGGGCGTTGTCAGATAAAATCCAACAAAGGATCTGGTGGTCCACAAGGGATCTGACGTGAGCATCGGTACTCAACTAGAGGAAGAAGATTGCAAGGAGATCAGATTATAGAAACAACTGACTAACTCAATTGTCAAATGCAAAGGAATTATGATTTCCAAATCAAGGGATCAGAAGCAATGCTCTGAGTAGGGATGGATAAGTCGAATAGCCTTAGGGTACAATCAATGACAATTGGATTGGTCGAGAACCAATTCCAGTTAAAAGAATGACAGCTTAGCCAGAGAAGTAATTAATAAGGATCAATGATGATTGCGTGCATTCGCAAACATATTGAGTCAACAGACTCAAAATGATAATGACAAGGAATGTCATTAAGACTATGATACTTATGGGATTAACCATAATGCAAGCAGGCAAGAATTTCAAGAGCCAAGGCTCTAGAGGATTTTCGGAAGACCGAATAGTATTTTGAAGACTTTTGTGAAACACATGAACAACTGGGGATGAGCGGATACTCGACAAGTGCGAGGATTTATTTGAAGGGGTATTCATGTGGCAAAGAACTGCTAGGCAGTAGGCACAAAGTACTCTTGGAACAATAAAGAAAACTTCGGGGTATCTTGTAATAACAAGATCAATGGGGGATGATCGTATGAATGGCAAGTGTGAGTAGTTATCCATACGGATTTATCGGTGGTCAGGAATAGCAAAAGTGATGGGCACAAAGTCTCGAGAGAACATCAGAGAGTATCTTCGAAATCTTCTGTTTAGCAGACGATCATCTGAAGTGAGGGGCTCTCCGGGAGAAAGTACTTGCGAGAACCTAAAGTTAGTTTTGTTTTTAGCAAAATCGTTTAACCCGAATAGAAGAGAGTTCAGAATCCCAGAGTAAAGATCGA
The DNA here is from genome assembly GCF_018294505.1 of Triticum aestivum. NCBI lineage: Eukaryota > Viridiplantae > Streptophyta > Magnoliopsida > Poales > Poaceae > Triticum > Triticum aestivum. The sequence continues at coordinate 419,881,812 of NC_057801.1, read as the reverse complement.
GGAGTAAAAGATCCTACTACCACCCAAATGGCGACGTGTGCCCGTAAGACACACAACCATGTTAGTAAAAGTTTTGCAATGTCTAGACTCGACTTCGGCCAAGGAGTGTGAAAGGGGGATTCCTACAGGCAGTCGGCTCTGATACCAACTTGTGACGCCCCCGATTCAATCGTACACTAATCATGCACGCAAATGTGTACGATCAAGATCAGGGACTCACGGGAAGATATCACAACACAACTCTAAAACATAAATAAGTCATACAAGCATCATAATACAAGCCAGGGGCCTCGAGGGCTCGAATACAGGTGCTCGATCATAGACGAGTCAGCGGAAGCAACAATATCTGAGTACAGACATAAGTTAAACAAGTTTGCCTTAAGAAGGCTAGCACAAACTGGGATACAGATCGAAAGAGGCGCAGGCCTCCTGCCTGGGATCCTCCTAAACTACTCCAGGTCGTCGTCAGCGGGCAGCACGTAGTAGTAGGCACCTCCGGTGTAGTAGGGGTCGTCGTCGACGGTGGCGTCTGGCTCCTGGACTCCAGCATCTGGTTGCGACAACCAGAAAGAAAGGAAAGGGGAAAAAGGGGGGAGAAAGCAACCGTGAGTACTCATCCAAAGTACTCGCAAGCAAGGAACTACACTACATATGCATGGGTATATGTGTAAGGAGGCCATATCAGTGGACTGAACTGCAGAATGCCAGAATAAGAGGGGGATAACTAATCCTGTCGAAGGCTACGCTTCTCGCAGTCACCGTCTTGCATCAAGTAGAAGAGAGTAGATTGAAGTCCTTCAAGTAGCATCTCCAAGTAGCATCTCATAGCATAATCCTACCCGGCGATCCCCTCCTCATATCCCTGAGGTAGAGCGACCACCGGTTGTATCTGGCACTTGGAAGGGTGTGTTTTATTAAGTATCCGGTTCTAGTTGTCATAAGGTCAAGGTACAACTCCAAGTCGTCCTGTTACCGAAGATCACGGCTATTCGAATAGATTAACTTCCCTACAGGGGTGCACCACATAACCCAACACGCTCGATCCCATTTGGCCGGACACACTTTCCTGGGTCATGCCCAGCCTCGGAAGATCAACACGTCGCAGCCCCACCTAGGCAAAACAGAGAGGCCAGCACGCCGGTCTAAACCTAAGCGCACAGGGGTCTGGGCCCATCGCCCATAGCACACCTGCACGTTGCGAGGGCGGCCGGAAGCAGACATAGCCTAGTAGGCGTTCCAGTCCAATCCGGCGCGCGCCGCTCCGTCGCTGACGTCTGAAGTGCTTCGGCTGATACCACGACGCCGGGATACCCATAACTACTCCCACGTAGATGGTTAGTGCGTATAGGCTCGTAGCCGACTTAGATCAAATACCAAGATCTCATTAAGCGTGTTAAGTATCCGCGAACGCCGAACAGGGCCAGGCCCACCTCTCTCCTAGGCGGTCTCAACCTGCCCTGTCGCTCCGCCACAAAGATCCACACAGAGGGCCGTCGGGACAAAGGTCCTTTCAGCCCCCAATCCGTGAATCACTCGCGGGTACTCTTCGAGCGGACCCGACTTTAGTCACCATCTGTATAGTCTGTATGTATGTATAGTATATACCCGTGATCACCTCCCTAGTGATCACGGCCCGATAGTATAGCAAGGCAGACTGACAAGAATGTAGGGCCACAGATGGAAATACTAGCATCCTATACCAAGCATTTAGGATTGCAGGTAAGGTATCAACAGGTGTAGCAACAATGTCAGGCTATGCATCAGAATAGGATCAACGGAAAGCAGTAACATGCTACACTACTCTAATGCAAGCAGTATAGAGTAGAATAGGCGATATCTGGTGATCAAGGGGGGGGCTTGCCTGGTTGCTCTGGGAAGAGAGAGGGGTCGTCAACTCCGTAGTCGAACTGGGGCATCAGCATCGTCACGGGGTCTACCGAAGAGAAGAGGGGGGAGAAACAGTAAATACATAGCAAGCAAGTGCATAACAGGATAACAAGCAGAGCTAGACGTGTTCTAACGCGGTATGAGGTGATACCGGTGAAGGGGGGAAGCATCCGGGAAGTATTCCCGGGGTTCCGTGTTTTCGGACAGAGGAGTCGGAGGGGGAAAGTTGCGAGTTCGATAGGTTAGGAGGGTGTGGCGGACGAACGGGTTGCGTATCCGAAATCGTCTCGTCGTTCTGAGCAACTTTCATGTTGAAAATATTTTAATCCGAGTTACGAATTAAAAGATATGATTTTCTAAAGATTATATTAATTTCTGGAATTTAATTAATTAATTATTTAATTCGAAAATGAATTTATGACGTCAGCATGATGTCATGCTGACGTCAGCAGTCAACAGGGTTGACTTGGTCAACCTGACAGGTGGGTCCCGTTCGTCATTGACTGTTTAGTCTAATTAATGTTTAGCTAATCTAATTACTGTTTAATTAAACTAATTAGTTAATTAGGTTAATCTAATTATGATTAATTAACTTAATTAATTCCTTAATTAATTAATTAATTTAATTATTATTTATTTATTTAATATATATTTTTTA
>NC_057801.1:419823605-419878070 GCF_018294505.1 Triticum aestivum | reverse complement strand
GCCGGATGGGCCAGGTGGGCCGGCCTGGTCCAGGTGGGTCGGTGGACCGTTGGGGGGGGGGGTTCTTTCTTCTTTTCTGTTCTTTTGTTCTGTTTTCTTTTCTTCTTCTTTTTTTATTCTATTTCCTTTTAGTTTTCTTTTATTTTAGTTTTATAAAATTTAAAAGCGACAACTAATTTGGTGTTATTAAATAGGTCACAGCCCCCAAATATTCTGGCACTTTAAATAAAGTGATTTGCATGTGTTTATTATTTTAAAAGCATTTTAGATAATTGTCTTATTGTTGTTTTAGTTTACTTAGTGCATTTAAGTATTTTATTAGAAGATGATTTCTTCACCAACATTTATTACGGGTTATTTGACACGTTAGGAACAATTTGGTTTTGACTTTTGAAAACTTTAATTGTTTTAATTTTAATTCAGATTTGAATTTGGATCGGTTCTCATCTAACGCGAGATTATCAACAATAATCGAGGTAACGTGGCATGATTACCAGAGGGTTACTGTAGCCTAAATACCCGGGCGTCACAGTGTAGGTACTACTAATAAGGTGTTGCTTGGTTCTCCTACTAGATTGATAACCTTGGTTCTTAACCGAGGAAAATACTTATCTTTACGGTACTACATCATACTCTCCTCTTCAGAAAAATCCCAATACAACTCACAAGTAGCACTCTCTAGCATGCCAAATCGTGTTTGTGGGGCTGCCGTTGATGAGTACTTGTGTAGAAGCCGAGGAGAGCGTGCAAGCAATCCATCTTAACCATTTGGTGCCAAATCCTTGATTGCTTGTATCTGTGTTGGTAATTCCCCGAAGAGGGGAGGATGATGCAGCACAGCAAAGGTAAGTATTTCCCTCAGTTATGAAACCAAGATTATCAATCCAGTAGGAGAACCAAGCAATACTATGTAAACATCACCTGCACACAAACAACAAATACTTGCAACACAACGCGTGAAGGGGTTGTCAATCCCTCAACGGTATTGAGAGAGACTAAATTGTATGAGAATTCATAAATAGATCTAACTAAAACACAGAATAAAATAAAGAAAGAAAAATTGCAGCAAGGTATTTCTGGATTTAACATGATAGGAAATAGATTCGGGGGCGTACACTACTGCAGGATGCTGCTAAAGTGACACTACGATCAGAGACCCTTCGACGAAACTGTGTGCGATGTAATAATAAAAAATGGTGGTGTAAAAAAGCCGTCAAAAAATGTGCAAAACATTTGCGATGACGGATGCATCAAACACGGTTCAGATTTTAGTTGCGTGTACGATGCAGGGCATAGGGTTTAGTTCAATTAACTGTTTGCGATGAGGAGGAACAAAAGAAACGGGCATCCAGATGAAGGTGTGTGTGATATACAGCATACGGTTCACTCGGATGAACTGTTTTTGATTAGGCAACACAAAAGAAATAGTCAGCCAGATCAAGGTGTGTGCAATATACGGCATGCGGTTCACTCAGTTGAACTGTTTGCGCTGAGACAAGCGAACAAAAATGGTTCAATATAATAAGATGTTTGTGATACACGGAAATATGTGTGTAATCAGCAATGTGTGCGAAGACCGATAATAACACAGACGATTGCTGCTAATAAGACATGTCTGTTGGGCGATGGGATTGCATACAGAACAACAACAACAATAACAACAACAACACACACACACACACACATATATATATATATATATATAGACACACACACATATTAGCAGAACATACATGTCTTATTAACCGGTCTATTCTGCTAATATTAGCAGAATAACTATTATGATAACACTTCCACACTGCATGCTCAACGCAAGTGCACGTCATTGTTTGAACCAAGTGTACTGTAGTACTCACACGAGTGAACTTCCTGTCGCAAAAAACTGCACCCTCTGTTTTTTTGGTACCTTTTTCATTCTAGTTTTTTAACCGTTTTCGGAACGAGGCATGTAATATACGTTTGAAAAGCTATGGATTAGACGCAACTTCCTCATGTTGAACACTTTTCAAATTTTCTCGTAGTTTAAGAGCAGTTTTGAAAACGGTGCGGCGCACGGCGAGTGGCAGTGAGCATTTTTTTTGTTTTTTTTTCTAAACCGCTCGTTGTAATGAAACAAATCATACACCATTGGAAAAGATATCGTCGAGGCGCATCTTTTTTGTATCTATGTTGTTTTCTAATTCGTTATGGTTTAAGAGCAGTTTTAAATTTAGTAAATTATGTAATTGCGTTTTTTTGAATTTTTTTTTAGTTTTTGATACTATTTTCGCTCCAGTTTTTGAACCGTTTGTCAAAACGAGGCATATGATACGCCGTTGGAAAGCTACGGACGAGGCACAATTTTCATATGTTGAAATGCTTTTGAGATTCCTTACGGTTTTTAGTTAATTTCAAAAATTGTGCGGCTGACGACGATAAGTAGCAGTCGTTTTTCGTGAAATTTTTACAAACCGCTGATCGAATTATTCAAATTATACGTAATTGGAAAGATATCAATGAGGCACGACTATTTCATGTAGAACACGCTCTCTAATTCCTTACGGTTTAAGAGCAATTTTTTTTACTGTAAAGACAGTAGGAAAGGCTCCTACTGCATGTACTAGTTGACCCGTTGCGCCAAATGGTGCAGAGACCTACTGAAGACATGTTGTCGATGAAAATAGTTTCATGCTCCAAGAACCTTCAACTAAAGCCATGTTCGCGATGAAAATAGTTTCCTTTACAGGACAAGCCATGTATATACAGTCGGTTTAGTTGTGGTCTGCTAAATCCATATACGCCTTGAAAAAAACATGGTTTAATTTGCAGAGCCTAACGTGTTTCAAGTATGAATAAGAACTACGAACTCTTTTTGTGCGATTCAAACACATTTCTAGAGTTTTTATTTCTTAGTACATGTTGTCTAAAGTAACATTTGCCCAGAGAGGGAGAAGCATACCCCTCTCTCATTATGATTATTATTAAAAGGTATTAAATTTGAAATAGACAATTTTATTTACTTGAAGCACTTGAAGAAAGAGAACTTAGACATACTTTTACACAATGCTCATTTAACCTGTGAAGGACTACGCAATGCTCATTTAACCTGTGAAGGACAAAAATATTCCATCGTCTCTGAATGATGAACTAAACTAAATAAGAAATTTATGCAGTAAATTCATTCAAAGGAGAGGTGTAAATATGATGAGATGTGAAAATTTAAAAAAAAAAAAGGGCAACCTGGTGCATGTAGCTCTCGCTTGCGCAGGGTCCAGGGAAGGGTCCGACCACTTTGGGTCTATAGTACGCAGCCTTTCCCTACATTTCTGTAAGAGGCTGTTTCCAGGACTTGAACCCATGACCTCATGGTCACAAGGCAGCAGCTTTACCACTGCGCCAAGGCTCCCCTTCATGAGATGTGAAAATAAGTTCGAGGAAATTAATATGGACCAGCAAACTGACAAAAGCAGAATATAACATAATTATATTGCAGAGTGTACTAACATAATTATATTCTGGATTAAACTAATGGCTAAACAATTTACAGGGTTAGAATGCAGTGCACATATATATCTCAGTGGTGCAAAAACTATTTAGCCAACTTCACTAACAATGTAGAAAGTGGCTTCAGTGTACTAACATAGTTATTTTGGATATAAGCAATCAACCATGAATTTAACATCAGAGATATCTGACCATTTTAAGTAACGAAAAAAGAGCCCAATAGCAAGATAGCACAACATGGAGCTGCATTGACCATCCCCTTTTAAAGAAAGGCTTTAGGATCAGAAGTTTTGTAGTTGATCAACTTGGAAATATAAAAGCATTTCCTTCAAATCAGTACAGCACCTCCGACAAATACAATGTGATAAGAAAGCAATGAACATATACACTGCTCCACACTTAGTTTTGTATGTAAAAAAAGCCATGCCAGATGATTTTTTTGGATCACAGAAACCCAGCCTGAATACATCTGAATGATATAATCAATTTTCAAAATGTTTGGCAGGCAGAAGAAAAACACACGAGTAAAAATAATAATATATGACTGGTATTTGTATTTGATCCACCTGGGTACATGTACATCCTAAAAGCAACAAACAAGATGTCATGCAGCCTGATGTGCAGCTTATCACATGGTACACAGAAATTCACAAATTATCAGGACATCAATCCAGTATTAAAATGCATGAGCAAGCAGATAAACTTACGCCAGAACTTGTTTCCCAAAGTACTTACAACACGCTGACCACAATTGGCATTTCAGTTGGCATTTCCTCAAACAGTCAAGTGCACCTATTATTATTTGGCTGACAAAAATATGAACACCAAACATGCCATCATCGTTAAGCAATTCAAGGATGCCTATGAATTGGACATGAAATATTTGGAGCATGGAATAAAAGACAGCACACTGTCTTTTGACGCAGATGCACAATAGATGCACTCCTTCAAATAGAGATCAATTTTCAGCTGAAACAATAGATGCACTCTTTCAAATATGCATCATAGTAGGTCCTACAAAAATCACGAGAAATTAGAGGATGCGACTTGACTGCCTTCTATATCATTTGGAGGACAAAAGAAGCTAGAAAAATTGTGATGAACCATCAATCCCTGTTAAAAGTAACTATCATTCCCCTGTGATATATGGATATATCAATCAAGAGAGAGAGGGGGGGGGGGGCAATATCCCAGGAAACACTTTGCAAACACAAGCTTTTAAATTGGTAGTCAACTTACTGTCAACATGTAAGGTTGCCTCATTTTTGAAAAACACAAATCCACCCTAAATTTTCACATGAATAAAATGTAGATTTTAAAAATGTTTATTATTTAGATTTGTAACCTATCTAGCAAAATCATCAATCGTGCATTCAAGATCTGTAGGTAAATAAAAGAATGGGAAATTTTCACCACAAATCTCATCTAGCCATAACAAATCTTAAGATCAGAATAAAAGAACAAAGGGAAGAAAAATCACCTTGATCTTCTTCAACTGTTTAGTTAAATTCTTCTTCTTCCCTTCATCCTCAGATCTGCACACGTAATGTTTAAAAAACTAATATATTAGTAAGTTTAAACATTAGCGATGGGAGGGGAGGAAGTAAGAGAAAAAGTGAGAGGAGAGCACCTTGGCAAGACTCTTGAGGAATTGCTTAGCGAAAAATTGAAGCTGGCAACCATGACCTCAGCCTTCAACTCCTTGCGAAGACCCTGCAACCATCACAATCATTCATGACACAAAGAGGGGAAACAGACACCTCAACAAGATTCTTGAGGAAGTGCTCAACCAAAATTTGAAGCTGGCAACCCACAACCTTGATCCTCCACTCCTCGCGGCGCCCCTGCAGCCATCACAATCATCATGGTCAACTTACTTTTAACATGTAAGGTTGCCTCATTTCTGAAAAACACAAATCCACCCTAAATTTTCACATGAATAAATTGTAGATTCTAAAAATGTTTATTATTTAGATTTGTAACCTATCCAGCAAAATCATCAATCATGCATTCAAGATCTGTAGGTAAATAAAAGAATGGGAAATTTTCACCACAAATCTCATCTAGCCATAACAAATCTTAAGATCAGAATAAAAGAACAAAGGGAAGAAAAATCACCTTGATCTTCTTCAATTGTTTAGTTAAATTCTTCTTCTTCCCTTCATCCTCAGATCTGCACACGTAATGTTTAAAAAACTAATATATTAGTAAATTTAAACATTAGCGATGGGAGGAGAGGAAGTAAGAGAAAAAGTGAGAGGAGAGCACCTTGGCAAGACTCTTGAGGAATTGCTTAGCAAAAAATTGAAGCTGACAACCATGACCTCAGCCTTCAACTCCTTGCGAAGACCCTGCAGCCATCACAATCATTCATGACACAGAGAGGGGAAGCAGACACCTCAACAAGATTCTTGAGGAAGTGCTCAACCAAAATTTGAAGCTGGCAACCACGACCTCAATCCTCCACTCCTCGCGGCGCCCCTACAGCCAACGCAATCATCATGAGACAATGTCTGGCATCTTCTTGTAGGAAATGTAAAAAGCAAAGAAATAAATAGCAGATGCAATTGCCAACAAGATTATACTCACTTTCATATGATCTGAAACAAGAAAAATTTGCAAGGGGCGTGAAGGGGAGAAGGATTGAGAGAAGCTCATGTTGACATCTTCCAAGCTCCTCCCGTGCGCACCATCTTCAGCCGTCAGGATCTCATCCATGAAGATGCTGCTTTTCCCTATCGCCGACCTCTCCTACACCCCGTGAGGCGTCCGCTGCCCCGTCTTCGGCCTCGCTGCTCCACCCCACACCGCTGGCCTCTTGTCCCTCCCCTGCTCTCTCCCATCCGACGCTGTTCCTGAATCGACTAAGGCGGAAAATATCCCCTGCCTTCTCTCCCATGCTCTCCCCTCCCCCGATCCCCTTCTTCCCTCCTGTCGCTCTCTCAGTTTTCCATCTGGGGCGGGAACGACCGATGGAGCCATCCAGCGGCAGCGGTGCGGCGGTGGCGACGGCGCCGGCATGGGCCTGACGCGACCATGCAGCAGTCAGACAGGGGAGGAAGAGAGGTTGCAAGGTGGATCTGGTGGCGGTGATGCCGGGGCTTGAGGCGGAGAGGCGCTAGTCGCCGGGCCTCGCCGCCGGCCTCCTTTTTATCTCCCTTCTTTCTCTCCCTCGTTGTCCTTGTTTGCTACTCTTCGTCGCCCTTTTCCTGCAGGTCGGCGTCGTGGTGGGGATCCGGGAAGGAGGAGGGGGCGGAAAGGAGGAATGGTGTGGCGGCTGTGAGAAGGAGTGGGTGGTTGTGGATGCGGTTACTGTGGGGATCGAGGGAACCGGCGGCTAGGGTTTGGGCAGCGGCTGGAATGGGACTGAGAGGAGGGAGGAGGAGGTAGGAGGAGGGAGGGGGCCGATGACACGGCGGAGGAGAGGAGGCGGCCAAGGCGAGCGGGGAGAAGAAGGGCGGCGACATGGGAGAGGATGAAGGAAGCGGGGAGGAGGGGACGAGAAGGGCTGGCGGCTAGGTTTTTGACACGCGGGCTGAGCGGATTGGCAAATTCCCTTGGGACACGAACAAAGTTTACCCAGCCAACGAGCGTGCGAGACGAGACCACCAGTCACTGGACAACGAAAACAACCGTGAGGTGAAAATCGAGTTTGACCGTTCTGAAGATCTAACGGCTTGGACGTGTCCGAAAGCCAGATCTGACGGCCCACAAAGGCCCAATCGGGGGAGCCTTCTGGAGGTGAGTTGGCTAGCCTCATTATTGTTTTAAATATTTAAATGATGGTGTTGTACAATTTACATGGAGGAATATTACATGGGGGGAGTACAAAAGTACCAAGGATAACCAATCAATGTATGGTATCTAGGAGGGCAGTAATGAACTGCACTTTTGAGTCTTGCACTCTATATCAAAGGTTGTAGAAGTCAGACTTGAATCTTTGTTTCCAGGCTGCCACAATAGGCTTCACTTTCCTAAAATGGTGGTTGTTGCATTCTTTCCAGAGGCTCCAAGCAGATATCAAGAAAATATCCATCCACAGCCTCCAAGGGTGCTGGTTTTTGGGGTGGCTTATGAGCTGCAATCTGTGGTTATGTGTGGACCAATAGAATCCAAGAGTTCTCCAACATTCTTGGCTGAAAGCATGATGAAAGAACAAGTGTTCCATGGTCTCTTCAATATGCTGGCCACAGAGGAGGCAGTCTAGGTTGGAACCAATGTTATAATGTCTTCTGTTTAGTATGTTTCTGGTGTTTAGACGATCAGACAGTAGAAACCATCCAAAAACCTTGTTTTTGGGATGCATTTGGCTTTCTAGAGCAACTTGCAAGCTCATGAGCAACCACATCTCTGAAGAAGAAGTTGTAGTATGCAGTGGTTTTGAAAGTGTCACCGCCCCAAACGCATTTCCAAGTGTCATGCATGTCAAGCGGTGCAATCCTGGCCACCTCAGATTGAATTTGCCTCAGCTCTTCTCTTGCCTGGATTGAGAGCGGAAGGTGAAAGTTCACATGCAGGTCCGCTGCTATCAGGAGATCTTTGACCGAGACGTCTTCATTTAATGTGTAGGAAAAGCCCCTTGGATACTGTTCGGCGTAAATTGATTGGTTCTAGTTGTCTTTCCAGAAAAGGGCCAAAGATCCATTTCCTATATGAACCTTTGTTACTCCTCTGTAGGTTGGCATGAGTTGGATCGGATCCTTCCACCAAAAAGAGCCACAAGGGTCATGGGCATGGGGGGCTGAGCTGTTATATAGTAGGATTCTCAAATTAGGTTTACCCAAGGTAATCATGTTTGTTGTAGAACTTGTGCAGAAACTTGAGCAGAAGAGCATCGTTTTGAACACGTAAATTAATTATCCCCAAGCCTCCGCTCTTCTTCGGTCTGCACACCATGTCCCAAGCCACCAAAGAGTTGCATTTGACCCCATAATTAGTCTTTTTCCTCCACAGGCGATGTCTACTGATCTTATCTAGTTGAGCCACAATTTTGGGGGGTAGTTTAATGGTGCCCATCAAAAACATAATCATGGAGGTGATCATTGAGTTCATGAGGGGCAGTTGGCCTGCATATGACATCAGGGACATGGCTGCTGTAATATTCCTCTCTGCTTTGCAAACCAGAGGGTCATGCCTTGGATAGATGGTATGGTGGTGCACAGAAGGAGCCCAAGGTACGTGAAAGGCATGGCACCCACAGTACAGCCAAAAAGAGCAGCCAGATCATTGCATTTGTTAGCGGGAGTGTTGATTGGCACAAGTGTAGATTTATGAAAATTGATCTTGAGCCCAATGGATGTGGCATAGTCAGCAAGAATGTCTTTTATCGTTTGTGCTTGGTTCACGCAAGCCAGCATGATTATGATTGTGTCGTCAGTGTACTGGATGACCAGGTAGTCACCATTGTTAGATGGCCGGATGGGGTAGTCTAAGAGGTTCCTACACAGAGCATCATTGATTGTAGTATGGAGAAGATCCGCGGCAAGGACAAAGATTAGAGGAGACAGCGGGTCGCCTTGTCGGACACCGCATAAGCACTTAAAAAATTTCATCGGGGTGCCATTGAGCAAAACCGAAGATCGTCCAGAAGAAAAGATGCATTGAATCCATTTGAACCATGTGTAGTTGAACCCCATGTTCTTCATAATCTTAAGCATGGCAGAGTGTTGGATGGTGTCAAATGCCTTGGAAAATCTAGTTTTAGCAGAATCACCTCTTTTTGCGATGTCTAGCACTGATGTATGTATTCAAATGCCCACGCCAGACAGTCATGAATAACCTCCCTCGGAGGAATCCATATTGGTTGCGATGAATCCATATTGGTTTAATTTTGAATTTACCGAAATGCGGACACTCTGTTTTTCGCGAGAGCAAAATCGACGAGTGAACTTTGCTACAGGCTAAAAACCGCACTACAACATCAATAGATGAAACTGAATTGTTATTATTTTTTGCTAACATTTTTCTTTTTATAATTTCATCTCGTTTGCTAGGCCGAGTGCAATGAACCACACGCGAGGACGAAGTGCACTGCAAGTGCCGATGCATTTTGTTGCTAACATTTTCTTTTACATTTTTCTTTCTCAACTGCTAGGTCAAATGTAGTGAACAACACGGGAGGACGAAGTGTACTGCAAGTGCCGACGCAATTCACTTTTTTTTGAACATACGACGCCGTACAAGAACAAGTACAATTTGCAAAGGATGAAGTGAACCGCGCTCAAATCAAAAACAATCTGCATGCATTTTTTTTCATCATTTTTTGACTTTTTTAAGTCATCTAGACTACACGGTCCATTTTTAAACTGCATCATGCTTTCAACATTCTTTTTAGAAAACAGGTCAAAAAATAAAATACAAGAAAAACTTCAAACACGGGCCGCGCGAGCCGCAAGGAGTGCACCAATGCACTGCATCTATTTTATCTAATTTTACATTTTTTTCCTCACATATTCAAGAACAAAGTGAAAATTTAAAAAATGATTTTCTTTCTTCTGTAGGTCCTCGGTGAACTGCATGTCCACGCCCGCACAACGGCCAAACCTCCACGCACCCCAGGAGAAGAAAACCTCCAGGCGCACTGCAGCACCAGGGCAAGCAAACCCCATCGAGAAAGCGGGGCGAACTGCACCCGCGTGGGCACATAGCCTTTGTCCTTACAGTCGGCCGGGAGCAGCTCGCCGTTGAACGCCCCTGTTTGATGTCTTCCCCTCCGCAGACAGCACAAGATGGCACCACACAGCCGGCTTGCACGCGCGTCCCTCCCCTCTTTGCGTTGCAGTCTAAAGAATCAATAAAAGAGAAATAGAGAATGAACTATAACAAAGGAAGAGGAAGCTCGGGTCACTAGAGCCATCGGGAAAGAGCTTTGAGGACAGAGGAGTGTTTTTGCCATGGACAAATCACTACAAACGCCGGCTCCAACGAACTGCACAACCGCAGGCGCAAGAACCACACGATTGCAACCCAGTGAGCCACACACGCCGATCAGGGAACCACACGGTGCAACCCGGTGGTGCCAGGGGAAGCATCAAAGCCCCGAATCCGGCTCGGCATGGTCGAAGGCGGCCTGGGCTCGGTGGAATGAGGTGCGTGAGGCTGCCGGTGTTGGTGGTGGATCCGGCAGTGGGGAGGCGGATGTGGCGAAGATGAGGACGGACGCGGGCCGCCTGTGGCGTGGGAGGTGGTGCGGTGTGCCGGAAATGGAGGAGCCGGTTCTCAGAGCGGGAGAAGAGAAGGTGTGAGGGTGGGGCCGCGCCACGCCGGAGAAAGTGGGATCCGGTGCTTCTTGTCGGAGCACGTCAAATCCAGTGGTGGGGCGGGCGTTGCGGTGGGTCTGGCCGACGATGAAGGAACTAAGGGAGATCTCGGCAAGAGATGAGAGGGAGCGGGTTGGGTGGGTGGTAGGCCGTGGGTTGCGCCAGGAAGCTCGAGGCGGGTGCGACATAGTGGCACGCGTCCGGTGTGGGGGTGGTGAGGAATGTCGATGTAGAGGGCGCCAGAGAAGATTTTGATGGTGGATCTCACTGGATCCATGGCGGGGGCAGCGCAGAGTGACCATGGCCTCTCAGATCTGACGCCGGGGAGGTGGGCTACTCGAGCCATCGCCGATAAGGTGGGAGGATGGGTGGAGTGCAGGGAGGTTGGCGGCGACGCTGTGGGAGGTTGGCGACGGCGCACTAGAGTAGAAGGTGGAGGGGATTGGGGTATGAGGTGGGAGACGTGGGGTGCAGGTGAGGTCCAGGGAGAGGTTGGGGTGGTGGGGGTGGGTGCGGTCCGGTTAATTTCAGATGGTTGGTTCAGTTCGGTTGTTCGACGAAGTGGTAAACTGTTGGCAGAATAAGAAAGTGTTAGCAGAATAAGACTCTTAAGGGGTGTTATTAGAATAGACCCACCACACACACACACACACTTATAAGGATATGGTTGCATAACCAAATTAAACATCCACTTACATAGGTGGCTACTACAACCATGGCATTTGCACACACCAAAGTAAACTATTACATGCATAATTACATAGGTGGCTACTACACACATGACATTTCCACACACCAAAGTAAACTATATATTACATGCATGATTAACTGTGATAAACGATCATCTGATCGTCATCTACTTCTTGTGACGCTTGCTTTGGTTGTGGCTCGATCCGGCCTCGTCGATCTCCGTAACAAGGCACTTCCTCATGTCACGATCCGCCTGGGCATCTCGTAGCATGTGTACACGCTCTTGGTCGCGAACCTGAGATGAGGTTCATCCAGTTGCCGCATCCAGGCCTCGTGCCAGGATACGGGACATGTTCTGTTAGCATCATGCTTCATATTTTCATAGTATGTGTCGATGATGGCCGAGGCGAGTTCAACCAGGGAGTCCTTCGTGCTGCCCCAGACCGTGTAGTGCTCACGGATTTCGACATGGTTCTAGCAGGCCAACACTACAAAAAAATACACTTCCGTGATGATATGTGTTTGTCACAGTAGGTCACCTTTTCTGTCATGTATGTACATCTATGACGATTTTATGACAGAATCAGGATAGTCATATCTATGCTGTCGTAGAAGTGTTACATGACAATACCAAAATTATCATCATGGAAGTGTTCACTTCCATGACGATAAATGACGCGTCATGGAAGTGCTTTCGTCAAGGGTAATCGACACGTAGCATCCACCGTAACGGGTCACCGTTAAGCTATCGGGTCTGGTTTTGGATCCGATAACCCATTAACAGCCCGGACCAATGGGGATTTTCCACGTGTAAAATTCTCATTGGTCGAACAAAACACGTGTCAGCTCGTCATTGGGTCAGATAGGCACCTATGATATGTTGACACGTGCGACGACCCACCATTGGCCCATTTAGCTTACAAAGGTCGGTCTGTTTGACTTGGTCAAAAGTTAGCAGGCCGGCCCATGAAAAGCCTGTTAACGGCATGTTCGCAAATAGCCCATTTTACAACCCGATAACTCACGGCCCGTTAGGGCCTTCCCGAAATCAGCCCAACAACGTCATGTGGGCCGTCGAATATAATACAAGCCCGTTTCACTTTCGGCCCATGTATGGCCCACGACGTCTTTCAGCCCATATGAGGCCTTTCGTATCTTTAGGCCCTTTAGTGGCCCACGGTGACTCTAGCCCATAATGAACAGTAAATTTCTTTGTACCCATTAGCGGCCCATGATTCACATGGGACATTTACAACCCGTGTTAGCTTTCGGCCTACTGACGGCTCATACATTCTTGGGCTCCTTTCCGGCCCTCGATTACTTTCGGCCCGTTACTGGCCTATTCCCCTAATGGGCCAAACGGCCCGTGCCTAGAATCGGCCCGTTTGTGGCCTATTAACCCATTGCGTCGTTTCTAGCCCGTCCTATATTCTGGCCCATTAACAACCTGTTATGCATGTGATAGAATTAATCCTTTGTTGTCGTCTGGCCTGTTAACGGCCCGTTACCGTGTTGGGCCGATACTAATTACGCCCGTTTACGACCCATGTGGACCCATTTATCCGACGGCCCGAGGCCCACCAATTCTACGGCCCGTTGGAGGCCCATTTATCCGACGACCTGTAGGAGGCCCATGGATCCTACGGCCTGTAGCGAGGTCAAGGTTACCACGGTCCGTATATGGCCCATGGTTGTTGCGGCCACTAGCAAACCAGGGAAAAACAAGACTAGGGAATAAATAAGCCCGAAACTAACGCTAGGTTGTTAAGGTGATTGCACAGATTACATCCACTGGGCATCAAAGTTCACCACCAGTGCAAATATAGGGAACACCCTAACTATACAAAAATGGCTTGCTGTTTTCTTCAGCCGGTGGCTGCACGTTAAGAACAAATGTTGTATCGCAGCAAAACAAATTACAACCATAAAACAAAAGGAAGGTTGGCATTGAATTTAACAGTCTGGCAGATAAGTGCACCGCCAGAAGTTCAAAAGCTCAGTTCATTTGACCTGACTGTTACTTTTTCATGTTGTATTGTCCGATGGAGTACCATAACCTTCGCCTTCATTTCTCCTAGGCTCCTGAACAACATAGCAAATGTATGATAGTATGGTTTAAAAACCACGCATATCTTGATGACATCGAACAATGGTTGTCCTTGTTTCACAAAGGGTCTTTGTTAGGGAATGGACTTGTGTCTAGAGCGCAAATATAACATTGTTTTGAGCTTTCATATCTTGATTATGAGGCAGTTTGGAGGAGATTGCCTTAACAACCAACCCAATATTACATAGGAACGTGCTTTTGGCACTGTTAGTGGACAGGTACTGACCCACTCCAGCAAGAGGTGACATTGCGGTTATAGTTGCTCGTCACCTTCAGAAGGTGGCGGTTCCACCATTTTTTCCATAGCTTGCTGAAAAGTTGAGTTTTTACATTAGTAGTACCAGAACAGAAGATATTAAGGAGGCAGCAAAACCAAACAAAATAGCTTTGGTCTATATACAGAACTTATTCTGGTGAACCCATGTAAAATATTAGTTGTATTTTACTGCAAAGTACATAATAAAACCAGGTTCCAAACATATGATCATGTACCATGGCTAATGTATTGTCTATTTCTTCACATTGTATTAACAACTAAGGATAAAGAGACAAAGTTTATAATACGGTAAGCATAGTATGACATCATTCATATCATAAAACAACTGAGATCAGACAAACAGGCAATTGTAACATTGTGTGGGCAAGTCCAGCACGAAACTAGATTACAGATCAAGATCAAAGGAACATCACTCCTCTCTTTTAAACCTTGTAAGGTGCAATGATACGCCAAGACAATTGTGTATAAAATTGAAAAGAGTAATAGACATTGGCTGCAAACCATGCAGTTCAATGCACAAGTCAGAGTAAGTAGTAGTTAAAAGGCATGAGGATTAAGGACTTACAACAGTGGCTTTGACTGGTGTAGTCTTGCCCTTCCTCTTGCTGGTGTGACAGTCCTTGAAGATTTCCACAGCATTTGGTTCAGGTACTTTTTGGTCCTTGCGAGCTTTCCTCTGCATTTGGAACAAGTCAATATAGATCTGATAATATGGTACATCGAAAAGAGTGAAACAACAGCTAATTACAAGATCCTCGCAGTGTGCAATATAGCTACGAGATCCTGTCGTTTGTTGGAATTTCACTTTTGTACGGTTGGCCTTGTTCTTTGAACAGTTCACCTACAAGAAGATAGATTTGTGAGGCACATGCATAAATAGGATTTCGACATATGATCTGATCACATATATATAATGTACCTGATACTTTGGATCAGACCCGTGTTTAATGAGGCCTCTCCAGTCTTCATCCAATATATTTTCCACTGGAGATGTTTGGGCAAGTTCACTATTATCCTTGCATTCAAAGTGAGTTTTCCTCAAGTTATACCGATATTGTCGCAGAGCAGACTTGAAAACATGGGTGCAAGCTTGTCTGGTTGCATCATCTTGGCTATCCAACTTGAACCTCATCTATTGAAAATTACGGGAGTCTCATTATCGTAGACTTGAAAACATGGGTGCAAGCTTGTCTGGTTGCATCATCTTGGCTATCCAACTTGAACCTCATCTGTTGAAAATTATGGGAGTCTCATTATCAGCAACCTAGAAAGTATGGGACAAAGCAAGCCGATATTACTAGTTTCCATACATAACCATACTTGCAGATAAATGGTGGAGGAAGGTGTTGAACTGGGTTTCGTCTTTTCAATTTCTGTATTGAATCCATGTTGGGAGGATACGTACATGACACCTAAAGGCAACCGCTGCCTCTGATACTAACTTGGTTGACTCTATAGCATCACGTGGCCTTTTTAAACCTGCCTCAAAACAGATCTCCCATTTTCCTCATCTAAATTTAGTTAACCTATCGAGCATTATCCCTGATGTTTGTTTCCTCTTGCGCCTAGGTGCTAGTCCAACAACGAACATAGGAAGTGTTAGTGTACATCAAACTGTGAGACTACATATAAAGAAGCATGCAACTGTAACTTGACTCCAGCAACTAACTTCTTGCTGTTGAAGCTCACAAAGTTCATATGATCTTGCCAACTCGTCTTGTGTCAAGAGTGCTTCGAGAGTAGCGCCAGGTGGCAAGGGAGCTTGGGAACGTGCTGCTAGCTGAGTTGTCGAACGAGTAACTCGTGCAGCTGGTGGTACCGTGGAAGGTGTTGCAACAACTAGGGTTGTCTCTGCTTGTTTGGTGGCAGCTATTGGTTTCTGTTTGGCTTGTTCTACAGCTCGTGTAGCATGGGATACCCTGTTTCTACAATTTTCCACTGGACTTTGACCTTCTAATGCACTATCAGTACCAGCAGAATCTGCAGGATTATTCCGCTTCCATTCATGCGTGTCCTTAGTACTAACACCATCCCCTGTTATTTTGTGTTCCTTCCTCTTTCTCCGTGCCATGTTAAGTCAAGCCGACAATAAAAAGGAATAACAATTTAGTTCTTGAGAACAAATTGATGCGTGATACAGACGAACTGAACTTTGATGTTAGACATGGTGTGTATCAAATTGATGAAATTGATGCATGGCAATATATCTAGGAATGTCTATGGAAATGCCATAATAGGTAGGTATGGTGGCTATTTTGAGGAAGGTATATGGTGGGTGTATGGTACCGGCGAGAGTTGTGTGGTACTAGAGAGGCTAGCAATGGTGGAAGGGTGAGAGTGCGTATAATCCATGGACTCAATATTGGTCATAAAGAACTCATATACTTATTGCAAAAATCTATTAGTCATCAAAACAAAGTACTATGTGCATGATCCTAGGGGGATAGATTGGTAGGAAAAGACCATCACTCGTCCCCGACCGCCACTCATAAGGAAGACAATCAATAAAAAATCATGCTCCGACTTCATCACATAACAGTTCACCATACGTGCATGCTACGGGAATCACTAACTTTAACACAAGTATTTCTACAATCCACAATTAATCACTAGCATGACTCTAATAACACCATCCTCATATCTCAAAACAATCATAAGGAATCAAACTTCTCATAGTATTCAATGCACTTTACATGAAAGTTTTTATTATATCCCTCTTGGATGTCTATCATATTAGGACTAAATTCATAACCAAAGAAAATTACCATGTTGTTTAGAGAGACTCTCAAAATAATATAAGTGAAGCATGGGAGTTAAACAATTTCTATGAAATAAAGCCACCATCATGCTCTAAAAAGATATAAGTGAAGCAGTAGAGCAAAATTGCCTAGCTCAAAAGATATAAGTAAAGCACATAGAGTATTATAAAAAATCACGATTCATGTGTGTCCCTCTTAAAAGGTGTGTTCAGCAATGATGATTGTGGTAAACTAAAAAGTAATGACTCATATCATATATGACGCTCCAAGCAAAACACATATCATGTGGTGAATAAAAATATAGCCTCAAGTAAAGTTACTGATAGACGAAGACGAAAGAGGGGATGCCTTCCGGGGCATCCCCAAGCTTAGGCTCTTGGTTGTCCTTGAATATTACCTTGGGGTGCCTTGGGAATCCCCAAGCTTAGGCTCTTGCCACTCCTTATTCCATAGTCCGTCAAATCTTTACCCAAAACTTGAAAACTTCACAACACAAAACTCAACAGAAAATCTCATGAGATCTGTTAGTATAAGAAAATAAATGACCACTTATGGTACTGTTGTGAACTCATTCATTATTTATTTAAATTGGTGTAATATCTACTGTATTCGAGCTTCTCCATGGTCATACCCCCCGATACACCCATAGATTCATCAAAATAAGCAAACAACACATAGAAAACAGAATCTGTCAAAAACAGAACAGTCTGTACTAATCTGTAACTCTCGAATACTTTTGTAACTCCAAAAAATCTGAAAATTTTGGACACCAGAGGCAATTTGTATCTTAATCTTCTGCAAAAAGAATCAGTATTTTATCACGCTTCCATTAAAAACGAGAATTATTTTCCTGAGCGCAAAAGTTTCTATTTTTCAGCATGATCAAATCAACTATCACCGTAAGCCATCCCAAAGGTCTTACTTGGCACAAACACTAATTAAAACACAAAAACACATCTAACCAGAGGCAGGTGAATTATTTATGGCAAAACAGCAAGAAAAAGTATTGGGTTGTCTCCCAACAAGCGCTTTTTTAAAGCCTTTTAGCTAGGCATTGATAATTTTCATGATGCTCACATGAAAGATAGCAATTGAAACACAAAGAGAGCATCATAAAACATGTGAAAAACAAGTTTAAGTCTAACACGCTTCTTATTCATAGGGATTTTATAAGCAAACAAATTATCAAGACAAGCAAAGAACTTCCATGTGCAAGGAAGAATAAAGAAACAATAGCAATCTCAACATAACGAGAGGTAATTTTGTAACATGAAAATTTCTACAACCATATTTTCCTCTCTCATAATAATTATATGTGGGATCATAATCAAACTCAACAATATAACTATAACATAAAATGTTCTAAACATGATCCACATGCATGCAAAGTTGACACTCTTCCAAAATAGTGGGATTATCATGAAATATAGTCATGACCTCTCCAAACCCACTTTTATCAAAAAATTCGTAGGACTTATCAATCTCAAAAGTAGTGAGATCATTATTACCTAGAGTTGACACTCTTCCAAACCCACTTTCAATATTATAGCAAATATATTCATCATGACGCTTAAATAAAATTTCAAGATCATAAGAAGCATTATCACCCCAATCATGATCATTGCAATAAGTAGAGGACATAGCAAAACTAGCATCCCTAAAAGAATTAATAGAAACTCATCGCAATCATTAGCATAATTGAAATTAATAGAATTTATAATAACATCATTGCAATCATGCTTTTGATTCAAGGAACTATCAAGTATGGGTGCGATAGCAACAATCTCATGTTTAACGTAAGGAACTATAGCATATTCATCTCCATAAATATTGGCGTCATGGCCACAAGAATAGCACGCATCATGTTCATCAAGGGATATTTCAATCAAATCATCGGAATCATAACTATCTATAGATTCATGCATATCATTATTTTCTTCGAAAGCAATGGTCATTCTCTCAATAAATTCTTTGACATGGGCATTATGAGCATATTTTTCATAGCAATATTTAAGTATGTCAAAAGTTTCAGATCTGTAGAGAGTAATATCATACTTTTCAATCAAAGAAGCAACTTCATAAGCACCCCTAAAAGCAACAAATTCTTCAATTTGTTCGATATCATAGTAACTATAAACACCCTTTTCATAAGAAGATAAAATTTCATTATCATTAAACTCCCATAGGTAGGGTAGGTGTTTTTTAGGGTGCTTAGAGCAACAAGTAAAATCACAAAGTTCACAAAGATTCCAAGCATAGCATAGCAAACAATTTATTTGATTCCATAGGAGTCTCACTTTTCCAGACAAACGGTGATGTACAAAATGAGCATGCTCATCTACAAATTTTCCCTCAACTAAGCTAGTTGGGGTTTCAGCACGAGCACAAATGGATCGAAGATGATCCAAGTAGAAAACTTTAAGTGGATCCATAAACTTTGTTTCTGATTTTCAATAATCACACAATTATACCAAACAAACGAGCAAACAAACCATGTAAGACATAAGGGCAAATGAAAAGATGAACAAAAGAAGGCGAGTAAAAATGCAAATATTTCAAAAAATCATTTTAGAAGTGGGGGAGAGGAAAACGAGAGGCGAATGCAAAATAATGTAATGCAAGAGGTGAGAGTTTATGATGGGTACTTGGTAGGTGAGGGAGTCCTGGACTAGGGGGTGTCCGGACAGCCAGACTATCATCGTCCGCCGGACTCCAAGACTACGAAGATACAAGATTGAAGACTCCGTCCCGTGTCCGGATGGGACTTTCCTTGGCGTGGAAGGCAAGCTTGGCGATACGGATATGTAGATCTCCTACCATTGTAACCGACTCTGTGTAACTCTAACCTTCTCCGGTGTCTATATAAATCGGAGGGCTTTAGTCCGTAGGACATAACATACATTACAACAATCATACCATAGGCTAGCTTTAGGGTTTAGCCTCCTTGATCTCGTGGTAGATCCACTCTTGTACTACCCATATCATCAATATTAATCAAGTAGGACGTAGGGTTTTACCTCCATCAAGAGGGCCCAAACCTGGGTAAAACATCGTGTCCCTTGTCTCCTGTTACCATCCGCCTAGACGCACAGTTCGGGACCCCCTACCCGAGATCCGCCGGTTTTGACACCGACATTGGTGCTTTCATTGAGAGTTCCTCTGTGTCGTCACCGATAGGCTCGATGGCGTCTTCAATCAACAACGCTGCCCAGGGTGAGACTTTTCTCCCCGGACAGATCTTCATATTCGGCGGCTTCGCACTACAGGCTAATTCACTTGGCCATCTGGAGCAGATCGAAAGCTATGCCCCTGGCCGTCAGGTCAGATTCGGAAGCCTAAACTTCACGGTCGACATCCGCGGGGACTTGATCTTCGACGGGCTCGAGCCACAGCCAAGCGTGCTGCACTGTTACGATGGGCATGATCTAGCTCTGTCACCAAACAGTGCCTTGGTGGCCGCACAAGAATCCGCTCCGGCCCTTAGACCGGAGCCGACCGCCCAGATCGAGGACCGGTGGTTGGACACCGCCTCGGGGGCTTCAACTTCCACGGCGATGGAGCCGAACACTACCCTTGTCCCTCGCGAAGCTCGTGACTCCGAGGTACCGGACTCCTTGCCGGACTCCGGACCTCCCGCGCCCCTGCCAATCGAATCTGATTGGGCGCCGGTTATGGAATTCACCGCCGCAGACATCTTCCAATACTCACCCTTTGGCGATATTCTAAATTCGCTAAAGCATCTCTCGTTATCTGGAGAGTCCTGGCCGGATTATGGCCAGGATGGTTGGGATGCGGACGACGAAGAAATTCAGAGCCCACCCACCACCCACTTTGTAGCCACTGTCGACGATCTTACCGACATGCTAGACTACGACTCCGAAGACATCGACGCTATGGACGACGATGCCGGAGACGAATAGGAACCAGCGCCTACAGGGCACTGGAAAACCACCTCGTCATACGACATATACATGGTGGACACCCCAAAAGACGGGGACGACGAAGAAGCAGCGGAGTCAGATTCTTTAAAGAAGCAGCCCAAGCGCCGGCGTCAGCGGCGCCGCTCTAAATCCCGCCACAGCAAGAATGGAGATTCCGGCACAGGAGATAATAATACCCCAGAGAGTGCCGAAGATAATCCCCTCCAGCAAGACTCAGCGCAGGAGGATGCAGAAGCAAGCCCTCACGAGAGGGCGGCAGACGAAGAGGTCGAGGATTATAACTATATGCCTCCCTCCGAAGACGAGGCAAGCCTCAACGACGACGAATTCGTCGTGCCCGAGGATCCCGTCGAACAAGAGCGTTTCAAACGCAGGCTTATCGCCACGGCAAATAGCCTAAAGAAAAAGCAGCAACAGCTTCAAGCTGATCAGGACCTGCTGGCCGATCGATGGACCGAGGTCCTCGCGGCCGAAGAGTATAAACTCGAACGCCCCTCCAAAAGCTACCCAAGACGCAAGTTGCTCCCCCAACTAGAGGAGGAAGCGTACATACCTTCATCACCAGCGCACGATACGGCAGACCGACCACCACGTGGTCGCGACAGAGAGTCATCCAGGCCCTCAACCAAGACCGTACCCCGGCATCGCTCCAAAAGTACGAAGCCAAAAGGGAACGCGCCGGACTTGCGAGACGTATTGGAGGACAAAGCAAGGCAATTCAGATCCATCTATGGATCACGTGGGCGCCCCACGACCCATGACGAATATCGTCGCGCCGGATACAATAACCCCGGCCGGGCCGAACACAGCAGACAACGCTCTCTTGAGCTGCGTCATGATATTGCTCAATATAGAGGCGCCGCACACCCGCTATGCTTCACCGACGAAGTAATGGATCATCAAATCCCTGAAGGGTTTAAACCCGTAAACATCGAATCCTACGATGGCACAACAGACCCCGCGGTTTGGATCGAAGATTATCTTCTTCACATCCATATGGCCCGCGGCGACGATCTCCATGCCATCAAGTATCTCCCACTCAAGCTTAAAGGACCAGCTCAGCATTGGCTCAACAGCTTGCCCGCAGAGTCAATTGGGTGTTGGGAAGACCTGGAAGCCGCATTCCTCGACAACTTCCAGGGCACCTATGTGCGGCCACCAGATGCCGATGACCTCAGCCACATAATTCAGCAGCCAGACGAATCGGCCAGACAATTCTGGACACGGTTCTTGACAAAGAAAAACCAAATCGTCAACTGTTCGGATGCAGAGGCCCTTGCAGCCTTCAAACATAACATCCGCGACGAGTGGCTAGCCCGGCACCTGGGACAGGAAAAGCCGAAATCCATGGCAGCCCTCACATCATTAATGACCCACTTTTGCGCGGGAGAGGATAGCTGGCTAGCTCGCAGCAACAACCTCAGTAAAAATTCTGGCAGTCCGGATACTAAGGACAACAATGGCAGGTCACGTCGAAGTAAAAATAAACGCCGCATTAACGGCGACGATAAGGAGGATACGGCAGTCAACGCCGGATCCCGAGGCTCTAAACCCGGTCAATGGAAGAAGCCATTCAAAAGAACCACCCCGGGTCCGTCCAATTTGGACCGAATACTCGACCGCTTATGCCAGATACATGGCACCCCTGAAAAGCCAGCTAATCATACCAACAGAGATTACTGGGTGTTCAAGCAGGCAGGCAAGTTAATTGCCGAAAACAATGACAAGGGGCTAAACAACGATGACGAGGAAGAGACCTGACCGCCGAACAATAGAGGACAGAAGGGTTTCCCCCCACAAGTGCGGACTGTGAACATGATTTACGCAACCCATATACCCAAGAGGGAGCGGAAGCGTGCACTAAGGGACGTCTATGCGATGGAGCCAGTCGCCCCGAAGTTCAATCCATGGTCCTCTTGTCCGATCACTTTCGATCAAAGAGACCATCCGACCAGCATACGCCATGGCGGATTTGCCACATTGGTTTTAGACCCAATCGTCGATGGATTTCACCTCATGAGAGTCCTGATGCACGGCGGCAGTAGCCTGAACCTGCTTTATCAGGATACAGTGCGCAAGATGGGCATAGACCCCTCAAGGATTAAACCTACAAAAACAACCTTTAAAGGTGTCATACCAGGTGTGGAAGCCAATTGTACAGGCTCAGTCACACTGGAAGTGGTCTTCGGATCCCCGGACAATTTCCGGAGCGAGGAGTTAATCTTCGACATAGTCCCGTTCCATAGGGCTATCACGCTCTGCTTGGACGAACCGCGTTTGCAAAGTTCAACGCGGTGCCGCATTATGCATACCTCAAGCTCAAGATGCCAGGCCCTCGTGGAGTCATCACGGTCAACGGAAATACGAAACGCTCCCTCCGAACGGAGGAACATACAGCGGCTCTCGCGGCAGAAGTACAGAGCAGCCTTTTAAGGCAATTCTCGAGTCCGGCCGTTAAACGGCCGGATATAGCAAAACGCGCCCGAAGCAATACCAACCAAGACCACCTAGCACGATCAGAGCACGCGTAGCAATGCGGCCCTAACCCCCGCCCTCGCATGATCGCAAGAACAACCCTCCGCGTACATCATTATGCTTTGGAGATACCATGGGCGTAGGGGAAGGGGCACGACCACAATGGACCTAGAGTGCGGCTCGACCACACCAGGGGCTCGCAATCGTGCCACTCTTTTTTTATTATTTTTCTTCTTTATATACACAGGACTCCGTTAACCAGAGGCCCTGTCCGGCGGTGAACCTGCCGAACTCACGATGCAACAGCCAGGGAAAAAGAAGGCTGCGACGAACACTCAGGTGGTCTTAATTACGAGCATTAAATTCGATTATATACACAAAGTCCGCAGCTCATCCCTGGAGGGGGACATGTTTAATTAGTCCAAATCCCTCGCTTACCGCACTATTTGTATCAGTCCGCACTCATAGCAGACTTCCTTTAATAAATAATGCAGCACTTTTCGACTGCAATTACATTACTTTATATATATATATATAT
The DNA here is from genome assembly GCF_018294505.1 of Triticum aestivum. Taxonomy (NCBI): domain Eukaryota; kingdom Viridiplantae; phylum Streptophyta; class Magnoliopsida; order Poales; family Poaceae; genus Triticum; species Triticum aestivum. The sequence continues at coordinate 419,854,541 of NC_057801.1, read as the reverse complement.
ATATATATATATATATATATATATATGTTCATTACATGACATCTTGCACCCGTATATTTTGGTACGGCCTAATACACCAGGGGCTTATGTTCCCCACATTCTGGTGTGATAAGTCCGAACACTTTCATAAGTGCGGCACCCCGAACTTATAGCATTATATGAATCGGCTCCGAATCATGTCTTGGGTCAATAGTTGGGTTTGCCCGGCTCCCACGTTTTGGTGCCTTACGTTCCGTTCTGTCGGCTAAGGTGGCACTGGGAGAACCACTGCGATTGCGCCCCGGTTGAGCCGGGCGAGCGCCTCAGTGGAGAAAGCTAAAACTGACCGGCATGATAAGGTGAGAGACTGGTCACTGTTCGAGAGGTCCTTTCGGGTCCTTAAAGACTCACGCCGCTTCGAGCGAAGTTCCAGATAATGTCCGACGAAGGCGTGGATAGCGCCCCGGATTCGGTCTTCTGAATACCAGGGTGAAAGAACATGCGGTGCCCCCATGTTTGGTTTTGGTAATTGATGGCAATCTCTATGGACTAATGGTTGCCTTGAGTTATATCTGAAGGGTTTGTCCATAGGCTTTTCTTGGAGTCCATGTGTTGGTTTCAAGGAGAGTTTGTGATGACCATCGTCCTTTTAAGGAATTATCCAAAGATCGGTCATGTGAGTGTTGAGCTTATTGCAAGCATGTCTTGAAGAATAAGATTGTGTGATCATTCATGTCCACCTTCAAGACATCATCCAAATGAAGAGAGTTGAAAAGAGTCAACACACAAAGCGCACAAGATGTACCGAGGGATCAAGTCCCATGGTATGGTAAGCATTGTCCATTACACTTTGTGTGCTAACCCATGGTCTTCGTGAGAGTTCTTTATGGGGTTAGGTTGCGGTGTGCAAGTTCAAGTGATGTATCATGAAGAGATCAAGTGCTTGAAGCTTGTCGTCCATTGTGGTGACAATGGACTTGTGAAGATGAGCGGAAGAGTGGCTCACCCATAGTGGAGTATGGGGGAGCAATCAACTAGTCTTCATCGAGCCAACGCAATCAAGAAAGGTGGTCCATCTTGAGGAGGAGTAGATCATCATCATCTAGCTCAAGTGGACTTTGTGCAAGGCAAAGGTTTGCCCTTGATAGGTTTTCTATTTTACCGGTCTCATGGTAGTTGTGGGAGACCGGGTTATAGGATCGATTGCCGTACTATCAAGGGGGGCTCTCGATGAGTTGCTTGATCGTATCGTTCGTAGAGAGCTCAAACCATTGCATCCTTGCATCATCCTTATTGGTTCTTGTTTGGTTCTTCTCCTTGTGAGTTTTGGAGCTTTTAGTCATTTTTATGACAAGCTCGAGTTTATCGAAAACGGAGTTCACATGCGTCTTCTATGATGTTTTCGATGTTGGAGGGTATGCCGGTTCTTCTCTGTTGGAGGTTTCTCTCCTCTCTTGTTAGGCATACCTCCTCTGCCTCTTCTTACTAACCAGTCTCTGTTTTGATGCTACTCGTTGTCTTGTATCCAACAAGCTTGAGTTTTCTCAATTCGGAGCTCATTTGCGGAAGTTATGGCAGTTCTGGTTTTATTGTTACCCCCGTTGTCTTCTCTGCAAAATGAAGGACTGCTAGTGTTGCTGATCTAGGGCACGCGGTAGTACTGCTCTTTGGAGCGGTAGTACCGCAGGCCCTTGCGGTAGTACCGCTCCGTTGGAGCAGTACTACCGTGGCCTCAGGCCAGGCGCAGCTGCTCGAGCGGTAGTAGGGGCGGATGTAATTTTTTACATCCGCGCCTTGCGCGGTAGTACCGCGCCGTGGGCGCGGTAGTACCGCAGGCCCTTGCGGTAGTACCGCTCTGTTGGAGCAGTACTACCGTGGCCTCAGGCCAGGCGCAGCTGCTCGAGCGGTAGTAGGGGCGGATGTAATTTTTTACATCCGCGCCCTACGCGGTAGTACCGCGCCATGGGGGCGGTAGTACCGTGGGCTCTGGCCAGGCTCAGCAGCATGAGCGGACGTAGGGGCGGATGTAATTTTTTACATCCGCGCCCTACGCGGTAGTACCGCTCTTCGTGTGCGGTAGTACCGTGCCGGAGTTTTTGCGCAGGTCCTCCCTCAGCGGAAGTAGGCACGGATGTAATTTATTTCATCCGCGCCCTTCCCAGGCTGAGACTTTCCTACCTTGCGGTAGTACCGCAAGGGGGCGCGGTAGTACCGCGCAAGCGGTAGTACTGCCCCCTAGTCAGGCAAGTTCCGGCCTATGCTGCTGTCGCGGTAGTACCGTGGTCCTCCACGGTAGTACCGCACAGCCTCGCGGTAGTACCGCGCCCCTGGTGCGGTAGTACCGCGTTGTGCGGGCTGAGTGAGGGGATAACGGTTGGATTTTCTCCCCTCCTATAAAAGGGGGTCTTCTTCCCCTTTGAGTCCAATCTTTTGAGCTCGTGTTCTTCCCCCATTGTTGACCTTCTTCGAGCTTGCTAACTCTCAATCCCTCCATGGATTCTTGCTAGTTTTTGAGGGAAAAGAGAGAGGAGATCTAGATCCACATTTCCACCAATCACTTTCTCCTCTATGTGAGGGGAGCCCCTTGGATCTAGTTCTTGGAGTTCTTGGTGTTCTCCTTCTTGTTCTTCCTCTCATTCTCCTCCCTAGCATTAGTTGCTTCGGTGGGATTTGAGAGAGAAGGACTTGGGCACTCCGTGTGCCCTTGCCATTGCATTTGGTGCATCGGTTTGAGTTCTCCACGTGATACGTGGAAGTTACAAGTTGAGAAGCTTATTACTCTTGGGTGCTTGGTGCCCTTGAGCTTGTTTATCTTGGGTGCTTGGGCCCCCTAGTCGGTTGGTGGTGTTCGGAGCTCAATCATTGTGGTGTAAAGCTCCGGGCAAGCATCGGGGTCTCCAATTAGGTTGTGGAGATCGCCCCGAGCAATTTGACGGGTACCGGTGACCGCCCCCAAGGGTTGCCAAAGTGTACGGGTTCGGTGACCGCCCCCAAGGGTCGCCATTTGTACGGGTTCGGTGACCGCCCTCAAGGGTCCCTTAGTGGAATCACGGCATCTTGCATTGTGCGAGGGCGTGAGGAGATTACGGTGGCCCTAGTGGCTTCTTGGGGAGCATTGTGCCTCCACACCGCTCCAAACGGAGATTAGCATCCGCAAGGGTGTGAACTTCGGGATACATCATCGTCTCCTCGTGCCTCGGTTATCTCTTACCCGAGCCCTTTACTTATGCACTTTACTTTGTGATAGCCATATTGTTATTTGTCATATATCTTGCTATCACTTTGTTGCTTACCTTGCTTAGCATAAGTTGTTGGTGCACATAGGTGAGCCTAGTTGTTGTAGGTTTTGTGCTTGACAAATTAACCGCTAGGTTTATTCCGCATTTGTTCGAGCCTCTACCGTAATTATTTTAAAACGCCTATTCACCCCCCCCCTCTAGGCGACATCCACGATCTTTCAATTGGTATCAGAGCCTCGTCTCTCTTTATTAGGCTTTACTGCCTAGAGAGTAAAGATGTCGACTAGGGGATTAGGATTCTCTGACACTCTTAGTTTCGATAGCACAAATTTTGATGTTTGGGTAATTCGCATGCTTAATCTCTTTAGGGTCATGGACCCAAATTTAGAGCGAATTGTAGATATGGGTTTTTCTCCTCCAAAGGATCCCCAAAGATTATCTTTAGAGGATGAGAAAAACTCTTATCTCAATGCTCAAGCTTCTAATGTGCTTTTCGATGCTTTGAGCAATGTAGTTATATTTCAACTCATGCCGTTCCGAGATGCTCATGAGTTGTGGACGAAGCTTCAAGATAAATATGGTGTGTCCAAGATTTGTGGGGATGATTGTTCTCCCTCCACCTCCGGTCGTATAGTCTTCTCAACTTCTTCTACTTCACCTACATGTGGTTTGCCACAAGGTAATGATATGGTGAGTAGTGTTGGTCATTGCAATGATGATAGTGTGCTTATTGTGGATGATCCTTCATCACTATATTATTGCAATGCTCCCTCTTTGGGCTTTAACACTTCGAGCACTCCAAATGTTTCACATGCTTGTGTTGATAGTCCTTGCGTATCATGTAGAAATTGCGTGACTAGATCTCATGATGATATGCTTGCTATGTCTTGTTGCCATGATAAAAATGCATCTATTTCCTCGAATTGTTGTGCTAACAATGTAGAGGAAATCGAACACTCCATGGAACAAGATGTGGTGTTTAATGGTACCTCAAGGAATCCCACATCATCATCTATTGCTTTTTGCCTTATGGCTAAGGCGTCAAAGGTAACTCCTACTTTGTACCCCAATATGTCTCTTGATGATGATGTTGATGCTAATGATGATGAGGATAATGATGAAGAGAATGATAATGTTGCCTCCTTAAAAACTAAGGGGGAAATGATTTTTAATGCTCTTCATAAAAATAAAATTGCTCGCTCCAACTTCATGGAAATAATGTCCATTGCCATTGATGGCAAGAAATACATTGAGGAGTTGGAATCTCATCTAGAGGATCATGAGGCCACCATTGAGAAAATGGAAGCTCATGGGCGTGATTACGCAAATGAGATCGCGGACCTCTCTCAAGCTCTTGAACTTGAACAAACCACCAAGGAATCTCTTGAGGAGACTTTTGCTCTAGAATTGTCTAGAGTGAAGGAATCTATTGATAGAGCCCTTGAGGTGGCCAATGTTTTTAAAACTAAAAATGCTAAGCTTGAAGTTGCTCATGCTAGACTCCTTGAGGATTTTGAGCACCTCGAAAATGGCTCAAGGGTCATCAAGGGTGAGCTCATCAAACTCACCGAGTCTCATGCCCAACTTGAAGCTTCTTATCTCAAAGAGCTTGCCAAGTTGCCTTCTCCTCTTGTTGTTAATGATGATGCTTGTGCTACTAATTCTATTACTTGTGAAGCATCCATTTTGAAGGAGAATGTTGAGCTACGGGCTCAACTTGAGGTGCTATCTAGCAATTATGGGAAATTGGAAGAAAGTCATGAAAATCTCTCAAGCTCTCATGATGATCTTCTAGTATCCCATAGTGTGCTAAACATAGCTCATGAGGCCATGATTGCCAAGGTAACATCTAGTGAGCCTCATGTGGATACTAGCACTACTTCTAGTCAAAATAGTATATTGCCATGTGCTAGTCCTTGTAATTCATCTACTCACAATGTTGGTACATCTTGCGATGAATTGCTTTCCTTGCCTTGTTGCTCTAATGATGAAGCTTATACTTCCTCTAGTACTTGTGTTGAGACTAACCATGTAGAGGAAATCAAAGAGCTCAAGGCCCAAGTCACTTCCTTGAAGAAAGACTTGGAAAAGAGTCATCAAGGGAAATCCACACTCAACAATATCTTGAGTGTGCAAAAATCCCCCAATGACAAAGGTGGACTTGGATTCAACTCCAACAAGAAGAATAAGTCCAAGATCAACAAGAAGAAGGGCCAAAAACAAGTCAAGGATTCGGCCAAGATTATTTGCTTCAAGTGCAAAATTGAAGGGCATCATGTTAGATCTTGCCCATTGAAGAAGAAGGCTATTAGTGACAAGCAACAAGGGAAGCGGCTACAATTGCATTCTCATGCTCAACCTCAAGTTGAAGAAAGGCCTCTTCCCAAGAAGACTCAAGCTAATGCTTCTCTTGTTGAGAAATCAAGTGAGAATAAAATGAAGAGTAGACGTTGCTACTTATGTCGTGAGAAAGGTCACCTCGCTTCTTCATGCACTAGTGGTAACTTATCCAACCCAATTATTATTGATGATATCTATGCTTTTGGGAAGGATAAGGTTGGCAATGTGTTTGCCAAGTTTGTTGGTACTCAAAGTGGTGTCAAGAAAAGAACCATTTGGGTTGCCAAGCCTATTGTGACTAACCTCTTAGGACCCAACTTGGTTGGGGACCAACAAGCTCAAACTTGATCAATAGGTGTTGTTGGAGGGCATTGGAGACTTGGCTACATTATGAAGAATTAAGGGGACTTCATCACTCTTATTGTCTCAAGCCAAGTCAATTGAATCATCAAGTTTATATCTTATATCCAATGTGCCTCCTTGCGGTAACTTGTACTTAAAATTGCTTACATTGAAAGTTACTTGCCCCCTTGCATGTTTTGGTTTTGTTCCTTGCATGTGTTTGTATATGTTGTGATTCCAACTTGCTTATCTTGAGCAATCAAGTATGTGTGTGTTGGTTTGCACACCATGTACGTGTGTGTCGTGCGTTGAGCCTTTATGCTTCTTGTTTGTATCCTAGTTGGCTCGTGTGAGAGATTAACGGAACATCCCATTTTGGGGGAGTGATGTGCTTTGTGCACCTCACAATCCTATAAATGTGTGTACATGAGGAATACCATCTAGTATTGATATTACAAGATTATCTAGTCACTAGGTGGTATATCTCTCATGAGAAATTCAAATTCTAAATAGTCCATTAATTATCTCTTGTTTGTTCCTCTTATTGCCTCTTGTTAAGTTCTTATTGGTATCACATTATGGGGGAGTAATATGCTAAGTGCATATTACAAGCCTAGAAAATGTGTACATTTGAGATATTGTCACCTAGAATTGATATTGTAGATTCTCTTGTTCCTAGGTGGCATGTTAGCTCTACAAGTTGCAATTTGCTTGTGTTTGTTGTGAAGATGATGTTGGATGTCCTTGTTATCTACCACCGGGAATTATTTCCAAATACTTCTTGTCTTTTGACAATTGGTAGTCACTTATGTGTGGTAGAATTTGTTGATCATCTTTACATTGGCTTATGTTTTACTTGCCTTTTCTCTTGCCAAGGTTTGTGTCAACTCCCGTTGTCTTCCATACCACTTGTGGATCTTGTTTATTTCTTGTTCTTGTCTAGTGTTTTCTAGATATAGTGAAAGCGGTGATCCCACCTTGTGCATTTTGTATTCAAATACAAATCCTATATAATGCACAACTCGTGGGGGGAGCTATTCTATTTTCTTCAGAACACTCTTCTTGTGATCCTTATCAAGTGTGTTTTGGTGGAAGGCGAGCCATTTCTTTTTGGTACTTTGTGCCATCATGAAACTTTGCTGAGAGCTTGGTTTGTTTGGAACCATCCTCTCTTTGGGAGTTTGACATCTTTTGTTTAGTGTGTATCAATGGATATCTCATTCCTTGATGTATCTTTAATGATATCTTTCAAGTGATGATTTCTCCATTTGGTATCCTTTTCACTTGGCATTTCTTTGTCTTTTGGTTTCGGGTTTTGTAAGTCTTGAGCATGCATGTTTACTTCATGTATTTCTTTTGGCATGCTTTCTTTCTTTGACTCAATATATAGGGAAAACTCCACCTAGTCTCAATTTGGATGAGATGTGCATGAAATTCATTTTCATATCTATATGCACATATTTTTGTGGAGTTTGTCCTATGTATTGGTGTTTCTAACTATTTGGTCCCGATGAGTTTGGGTACCGTTTAGTTTGTGTTGTTCTTCTAGGAACATTTGGAGATGCATTGGATGCTTGGCTCACTCACAAGGAAGGTGTTGTCACCATGTGCATATCAGAGTCAAGTTAGGATGATCAATGAACTACTATCTACCTTCAATTGGTATCTACTACATCCTTCCAATGATATCCCGGTAACAAGTATCTATTCATGCTTTCCCTTCTTGTATTCAACCTTGTGTAGGTTGCATCTTGGCATGATATTCATTTCATATCTTGTGATACTTGTTTCCCTTCTCAAAGCATCCCAACGATGATCTCTTGTTGCTAGTTGTGATGTCTTTGATGTTCGTGCGGTAGGAATTCATTTATATACAATAAGACCATATCTAGCCATGTGCTATGCTTCCAGGCAAATATCTTATTGGTATATGTATGACTTCCTTTTGGATATCTTGTTCCTTCGTGCTGTAACTATTTCGGGTGTACATCCTTCTCTGTAGATATATATCATCATGATTTCATCTACCTAGAACCCTATACACTCGAGAGAACTTACATCTCTAGTTGATATCCTTTCTTTCACGTCCACCTTGTCTTTCTTATGTTATTTCTTTGGTGGCGCCGTGAAAGCTTTTGCCTTGAGTGCGTGTCCTCTATTGTAGCTTCTTGATGCACTCTTGTGTGGTGAAGATTATTTTCCTCATGCTTGTCTTTACGAGGCTTTTGCCATCTTAATTGGTATCCCTCGTCTTGATGAGGCTTTCATCTTCTATCTTCACCACGGGTTGTCACAAGCACAGGTTCTTTATATGCGTATTAGTAAGCTTGTGAACCCATTTGCTAGTTGTGTGTGGGAATGATAGGCCTTGCACCGTGTGCCTCATTCTTTCAAGACTATGTTGATGCTTAATGCTCATCCTATTTTTAGTCTTCTCAAGTGCTTCGCCATGACTCACACACATCATTTTGGTTGAGCCTATTCTTAAGTTGCCTCTTTTACTTGTTGCTCAACCATGTGCTTGTTGCAAGCGCTAGGCTTTGTTTCCTATATGCTCACTTGCACTGGATGTAAGTTTCTATTGATTTTGGGGGAGCTATGATCCTATTTTGTGCACTTTGTATCCAAATACAAATATTCTTATGTGTGCACAAATCATGGGGAGCTTCTCTAGCTTATTTAGAACACTCCTTTGCTCATATCATAATATCCTTCATTCATGTGGCTCATAGGATCTTTGGTCTAGTTGGTTCAATTGATATCATTTGATTGCTTGCTTCAATTGGTATCTTTTGATTGCTCGATTGGTTGTTTCTCTCTTTGTTATGTCTTTGTGGCATATCCTCTTTTGCAATCTTTAGGCCTCAATATAGTTTGTCTTCCTCCAAGTATTTACCATTGGATATGTGTATTGCATTCCACTCTATTTTTGAGAGATACACAATTTATGGAGGAACACTCTTTATATTGTCCTTCTAAGCTTTTCACCCATTTTGGCAATCGATGCCAATGGGGGAGGAGTTTCAGAGAGTTTTGTGGAGAATTCTTCTGAGTTTTCTCCTTGCTTTGGTTTTGGTTCCTAAGCATTTGCATCCCATTCTCATGCATCATTGGTTATTGCATTGCTTGGTGATGCACAACTCCTTGTATAAACTCTCTTGAAAGTGATTGTCATCAATTACCAAAATGGGGGAGATTGAAAGAACATGCGGTGCCCCCATGTTTGGTTTTGGTAATTGATGGCAATCTCTATGGACTAATGGTTGCCTTGAGTTATATCTGAAGGGTTTGTCCATAGGCTTTTCTTGGAGTCCATGTGTTGGTTTCAAGGAGAGTTTGTGATGACCATCGTCCTTTTAAGGAATTATCCAAAGATCGGTCATGTGAGTGTTGAGCTTATTGCAAGCATGTCTTGAAGAATAAGATTGTGTGATCATTCATGTCCACCTTCAAGACATCATCCAAATGAAGAGAGTTGAAAAGAGTCAACACACAAAGCGCACAAGATGTACCGAGGGATCAAGTCCCATGGTATGGTAAGCATTGTCCATTACACTTTGTGTGCTAACCCATGGTCTTCGTGAGAGTTCTTTATGGGGTTAGGTTGCGGTGTGCAAGTTCAAGTGATGTATCATGAAGAGATCAAGTGCTTGAAGCTTGCCGTCCATTGTGGTGACAATGGACTTGTGAAGATGAGCGGAAGAGTGGCTCACCCATAGTGGAGTATGGGGGAGCAATCAACTAGTCTTCATCGAGCCAACGCAATCAAGAAAGGTGGTCCATCTTGAGGAGGAGTAGATCATCATCATCTAGTTCAAGTGGACTTTGTGCAAGGCAAAGGTTTGCCCTTGATAGGTTTTCTATTTTACCGGTCTCATGGTAGTTGTGGGAGACCGGGTTATAGGATCGATTGCCGTACTATCAAGGGGGGCTCTCGATGAGTTGCTTGATCGTATCGTTCGTAGAGAGCTCAAACCATTGCATCCTTGCATCATCCTTATTGGTTCTTGTTTGGTTCTTCTCCTTGTGAGTTTTGGAGCTTTTAGTCATTTTTATGACAAGCTCGAGTTCATCGAAAACGGAGTTCACATGCGTCTTCTATGATGTTTTCGATGTTGGAGGGTATGCCGGTTCTTCTCTGTTGGAGGTTTCTCTCCTCTCTTGTTAGGCATACCTCCTCTGCCTCTTCTTACTAACCAGTCTCTGTTTTGATGCTACTCGCTGTCTTGTATCCAACAAGCTTGAGTTTTCTCAATTCGGAGCTCATTTGCGGAAGTTATGGCAGTTCTGGTTTTATTGTTACCCCCGTTGTCTTCTCTGCAAAATGAAGGACTGCTAGTGTTGCTGATCTAGGGCACGCGGTAGTACTGCTCTTTGGAGCGGTAGTACCGCAGGCCCTTGCAGTAGTACCGCTCCGTTGGAGCAGTACTACCGTGGCCTCAGGCCAGGCGCAGCTGCTCGAGCGGTAGTAGGGGCGGATGTAATTTTTTACATCCGCGCCTTGCGCGGTAGTACCGCGCCGTGGGCGCGGTAGTACCGCAGGCCCTTGCGGTAGTACCGCTCTGTTGGAGCAGTACTACCGTGGCCTCAGGCCAGGCGCAGCTGCTCGAGCGGTAGTAGGGGCGGATGTAATTTTTTACATCCGCGCCCTACGCGGTAGTACCGCGCCGTGGGGGCGGTAGTACCGTGGGCTCTGGCCAGGCTCAGCAGCATGAGCGGACGTAGGGGCGGATGTAATTTTTTACATCCGCGCCCTACGCGGTAGTACCGCTCTTCGTGTGCGGTAGTACCGTGCCGGAGTTTTTGCGCAGGTCCTCCCTCAGCGGAAGTAGGCACGGATGTAATTTATTTCATCCGCGCCCTTCCCAGGCTGAGACTTTCCTACCTTGCGGTAGTACCGCAAGGGGGCGCGGTAGTACCGCGCAAGCGGTAGTACTGCCCCCTAGTCAGGCAAGTTCCGGCCTATGCTGCTGTCGCGGTAGTACCGTGGTCCTCCACGGTAGTACCGCGCAGCCTCGCGGTAGTACCGCGCCCCTGGTGCGGTAGTACCGCGTTGTGCGGGCTGAGTGAGGGGATAACGGTTGGATTTTCTCCCCTCCTATAAAAGGGGGTCTTCTTCCCCTTTGAGTCCAATCTTTTGAGCTCGTGTTCTTCCCCCATTGTTGACCTTCTTCGAGCTTGCTAACTCTCAATCCCTCCATGGATTCTTGCTAGTTTTTGAGGGAAAAGAGAGAGGAGATCTAGATCCACATTTCCACCAATCACTTTCTCCTCTATGTGAGGGGAGCCCCTTGGATCTAGTTCTTGGAGTTCTTGGTGTTCTCCTTCTTGTTCTTCCTCTCATTTTCCTCCCTAGCATTAGTTGCTTCGGTGGGATTTGAGAGAGAAGGACTTGGGCACTCCGTGTGCCCTTGCCATTGCATTTGGTGCATCGGTTTGAGTTCTCCACGTGATACGTGGAAGTTACAAGTTGAGAAGCTTATTACTCTTGGGTGCTTGGTGCCCTTGAGCTTGTTTATCTTGGGTGCTTGGGCCCCCTAGTCGGTTGGTGGTGTTCGGAGCTCAATCATTGTGGTGTAAAGCTCCGGGCAAGCATCGGGGTCTCCAATTAGGTTGTGGAGATCGCCCCGAGCAATTTGACGGGTACCGGTGACCGCCCCCAAGGGTTGCCAAAGTGTACGGGTTCGGTGACCGCCCCCAAGGGTCGCCATTTGTACGGGTTCGGTGACCGCCCTCAAGGGTCCCTTAGTGGAATCACGGCATCTTGCATTGTGCGAGGGCGTGAGGAGATTACGGTGGCCCTAGTGGCTTCTTGGGGAGCATTGTGCCTCCACACCGCTCCAAACGGAGATTAGCATCCGCAAGGGTGTGAACTTCGGGATACATCATCGTCTCCTCGTGCCTCGGTTATCTCTTACCCGAGCCCTTTACTTATGCACTTTACTTTGTGATAGCCATATTGTTATTTGTCATATATCTTGCTATCACTTTGTTGCTTACCTTGCTTAGCATAAGTTGTTGGTGCACATAGGTGAGCCTAGTTGTTGTAGGTTTTGTGCTTGACAAATTAACCGCTAGGTTTATTCCGCATTTGTTCGAGCCTCTACCGTAATTATTTTAAAACGCCTATTCACCCCCCCCCTCTAGGCGACATCCACGATCTTTCACAGGGGCTTCGCCGAAATTTAAAATTATAGAATTCTATGGCTAAGTGAGAGTGTTCAAGCATTATAAGTCCGGTTGCCTTGTTCGTTGTGTTGAGCGCCTCCCTAGATGGACCCAAAAATGGGAACAAGAGTGCTCAAGTTTATCCCGAACACCCCAGCACTCGCGGCTCGGGGGCTGAAGCCAACGACTTGCCATCTCTCAGATTTTATAAACGGTCGCACAGAAGGTAATATTTTAAATTAAACAAGCGTTGCTCAAGGCGCATATGAACGAAGTTTTCAGCGCACAGGATAATACATAGCGAGTTTACTCAAAAATTACATCTCTAGGGCATTCATCCGCAATATCGCGGGCTCCCTTCAGGACAGTTTTATAATACATTTCGGGCGTGCGATACTCCTTGCCCGGTGGCGGTGGGTCAGTGAGAAGCCTCTCCGCATCCAGCCTGCCCCAATGCACCTTTGTGCGGGCAAGGGCCCGACGAGCACCTTCAATACAGGCGGAGCGCTTGATGACCTCCACCCAGGGGCACGCATCCACTAGCCGCCGCACGAGGCCGAAGTAGCTCCCAGGCATGGCCTGTCCAGGCCACAGCCGGACTATAAGGCCCTTCATGGCCTCCTCAGCTACCTTGTGGAGTTCGACCAGCTGCTTCAACTGGTCGCTTGGGGGCACCGGATGGCTGGCCTCAGCGTACTGAGACCAGAAGACCTTCTCCGTGGAGCTCCCCTCCTCGCCATGGTAGAATGCGGCGGCAACGGACACACTGCGCGGCAGATCTGCAAACGCCCCTGGAGAGCTCCGAATGCGGGTAAGTGTCAGGTAGTTTACATTAAGATGCTTGCTTTGCATGAAAAATGCCTTACCCGCCGCTATCTTCTTTAAATCTTCAACCTCCTGAAGGGCCTTACGGGCCTCGGCCTTGGCGGACTTGGCACTTTCGAGAGCCGAGGCAAGCTCGGACTCTCGAGTCTTGGAGTCATGCTCCAAGCTCTCATGCTTCTCCATGAGAGCCCGGAGCTCTTGCCGTACTTCCGCCACCTGTGCCTCCTGCTTTTCTCGCTCTGCCCGTTCCGCGGCCGCACTGCGTTCGGCCGTGGACACAACTTCCTTCAGGGCTGCCACCTCGTTCGTGGCCCCTGCAATATCCATATTATCCTTGTTAATTTCATTGCAACCAAAATCCTTTTCTATAAGGTAACTATTCAAAGTGGTGTTACTCACCTTCTTTGTCCTCGAGCTGCTTCTTGGCATGGCCGAGCTCTTGCTCGGACCGCTCGAGATCCTGCTTCAATGCACCGACCTCCGCAGTCAGTGCGGCAGAGGTCTGCAGCGCAACCTGCAAACCCATATTGACATATTTCAAGCAACCCTGCGTATATCTCTTTAGATCCTCAGTCCGTCTTTTCTTTCCGAACACCGGACTGAGCATCAGGGGCTACTGTCTATGCGGTATTACATTACGTAATTTTAACTTCTTACCTCAAAGCCTGTTAGTAGGCTGCTGCAGGCTTCGGTCAGCCCGCTCTTGGCGAGCTGAACCTTCTGAATCACCGCACTCATGATAGTGCGGTGTTCTTCCTCGATGGAAGCGCCTTTGAGTGCCTCCAACAAGTTGTCTGGCACCTCCGGTTGGACGGAGGCCGCCGGCGTCACGGTCTTGCCCTTCTTTCGAAGGGGCCGCCTGCCGGACTCCGGAACCATTGCAGGTTCCGACGTAGAGTCCGGCGCAAAGTCCGGGAAGCTGCCTTGCGGCGCCTCCGGAGCCTCCTCCTGATGGGTCCCCCTCTGGGATCCCACCTTGGCGTCCTCATCAGCGCGGGGGGTGGAGGCAGTCGGAAGTGAATCCACATCCGACGGGGCCAACGACCCGCTCGATGAAGCGGGGAGATCATCATCGGCCGGACTGCGGACAGTATGCGGCATTAGCAGGACACTATGTGACACGAAAGAAATTTCAGATTATACTGGGATCCGGATACTTACGATCTCGCCGGAGGCCTGGCCCTTGAAGGCCACTCCTCTTCGCCAATGTTGGTGTTGGCGGAGCTATCCTGGGGAATAGTTCTCCCCCTCTTGGACCCTTCGGCCTCCCCTATCGGGGAAGCCTTCCTCTTCCTCTCCCCCTCCTCCGGGAGAGAGTCTTCTTCCTCCTCCTCATCTTCGGGGGAGGAGTCCGCCTCGTCGTCGGACGCCTGATTACGGGAACTCTTTCGAGTCCCCATGGCCGCCTTCTTGGCCTTCTTCTTCGACACCACGTGCGGTGCCGGAACCAGCAGCCCCGCTAGACGGGCGTTCACTGGGTCTTCTAGCATGGGAGCCGGACAGATGAGTTGCTCGGCCTTCTCCATCCATTCCTGTCAAAGGAAAAGAAAGATTGAGACCCTCCTAGAATCAATCTATTTACCACAAGTGTCCCGTAAAGGGGTTGAATCACTTACCTCGTCAGCTGGATGCTGCGAGCAAAATCCGCGATCTTCCGTCGCAGATGCAGGGGCTTCGGCGCCCTTAAACAACACCCTCCAGGCGCCTTCGTACGTCGTGTCGAAGAGCCCGCTTAGCGCTTGGTGCTGTTCCGGATTGAACTCTCACAGATTGAATGCCCGTTCTTGGCATGGGAGAATCCGGCGGATGAGCATGACTTGGACCACGTCGACGAGCCTGAGCTTATTGTTCACCAGCTTCTGGATACAGGCTCGGAGTCCCGTCAGCTCCTTCGGATTGCCCCACAATAAGCCCTTCTCTTTCCAGGAGGTGAGCTGCGTGGGGATGCCAGATCTAAACTCGGGGGCCGCCGCCCACGTAGGTTCGCGCGGCTCGGTGATGTAGAACCACCCCGATTGCCACCCCTTGACGGAGTCCACGAAGGCCCCTTCAAGCCAAAGGACGTTGGGCAACTTGCCCAACATGGCGCCTCCGCATTCCGCTTGCGTGCCCTTCACAACCTTCGGCTTGACGTTGAAGGTCTTGAGCCGCAGGCCGAAGTGGGGCCGGATGCAGAGGAAGGCCTCGCACACGACGATAAACACCGAGATGTTGAGGATGAAGTTCGGCGCCAGATCGTGGAAATCCAGGCCGTAGTAAAACATGAGCCCCCGGACAAAAGGGTGAAGAGGAAAGCCCAGTCCGCGGAGGAAGTGGGGGAGGAAAACAACCCTCTCATGGGGCCCGGGGGTGGGGATGAGCTGCCCCTCGTCGGGCAGCCGATGCGCGATGTCGCCGGAAAGGTATCTGGCGCTGCGCAGCTTGGTGATGTGCTCCTCCTTAACGGTGGAGGCCAACCATTTGCCTCCCGCTCCGGACATGGTCGGAGAAGGTCGAGGCGAGATGCGCGAGCTTGAGCATTGGGGCTTGAGTGCGCGGAGATGGATAAGCAAAGGAGGAAGAAGGCGTAGGTGAGAAGGTAAATCCTTATCCCTTATATATAGGTGGACGGAGACTATGCGTCCCCCACCAGCCTGGTAAAACTCGCTTATCTCCCAAGCGCCACCATCAATGGCGCGGTTGGGTTACCCACGTCCGTATTGATGAGAATCCCGGAATAAGGGGAACACGATCTCTGCTTCGACAGGACGTGCCAAGGAAACCGCTTCGCTAAACGTGCTGAGGTGGTATAATAAAAACGATTCAAATAAAGGCTTGGTAGCGGTGTGATGTCATGCCGCATAATACGTCAGCAGATTGGACTTGTGTACATTTTATTCTCTCTACGGTGGAATGTGGAATTTATTTTGCAGAGCCGGACACTATCCTGGTGTTCTTGATCTTCTCTGGATTATTCAAGGGAGAAACCCGCCTTGCAATGCCGAACATTATGCGCGCCGGACTTATCGTCATTGAAGCCTGGTTCAGGGGCTACTGAGGGAGTCCTGGACTAGGGGGTGTCCGGACAGCCGGACTATCATCGTCCGCCGGACTCCAAGACTACGAAGATACAAGATTGAAGACTCCGTCCCGTGTCCGGATGGGACTTTCCTTGGCGTGGAAGGCAAGCTTGGCGATACGGATATGTAGATCTCCTACCATTGTAACCGACTCTGTGTAACCCTAGCCTTCTCTGGTGTCTATATAAACCGGAGGGCTTTAGTCCGTAGGACACAACATACATTACAACAATCATACCATAGGCTAGCTTTAGGGTTTAGCCTCCTTGATCTCGTGGTAGATCCACTCTTGTACTACCCATATCATCAATATTAATCAAGCAGGACGTAGGGTTTACCTCCATCGAGAGGGCCCGAACCTGGGTAAAACATCGTGTCCCTTGTCTCCTGTTACCATCCGCCTAGACGCATAGTTCGGGACCCCCTACCCGAGATCCACCGGTTTTGACACCGACAGTAGGCTTGACGTAGATCTCCCCGGTAACGGCGCCAAAAATTCTTCTTGCTACTTCTTGAGCGTGCGTTTCTTTTTCCCTTGAAGAGGAAAGGGTGATGCAGCACAGTAGAGATAAGTATTTCCCTCATTTAAGAACCAAGGTATCAATCCAGTAGAAGAAACGTGCAAGTCCCCAATAGATGCATGATACGTCTCGAACGTATCTATAATTTTTGATTGTTCCATGCTATTATATTACCCCTTTTGGATGTTTATGGGCTTTATTTTACGCATTTATATCATTTTTGGGACTAACCTACTAACCGAAGGCCCAGCCCGTATTGCTGTTTTCTTGCCTATTTCAGTATTTCGAAGAAAAGGAATATCAAACGGAGTCCAAACGGAATGAAACCTTCGGGAGCGTGATTTTTGGAACAAACGTGATCCAGAGGACTTGGAGTGCAAGTCAAGAAGCAGCCAAAGCCTCCACGAGATAGGAGGCCCCCCTATAGGGCGCGCCCCCTGTCCCGTGGGCCCCTCGGGCGTCCACTGACGTACTTCTTCCTCCTATATAAGCCTACATACCCCGAAAACATCCAGGGAGCCAATGAAACACAACTTCCACCACTGTAACCTTCTGTATCCGCGAGATCCCATCTTGGAGCCTTCGTCGGCACTCCATCAGAGGGGGAATCGACCATGGAGGGCTTCTACATCAACATCCTTGCCCCTCCGATGAGTTGTGAGTAGTTTACCACAGACCTACGGGTCCATAGTTATTAGCTAGATGGCTTCTTCTCTCTTTTTGGATCTCAATACAATGTTCTCCCCCTCTCTTGTGGAGATCTATTCGATGTAAACTCTTTTTGCGGTGTGTTTGTCGAGATCCGATGAATTGTGGGTTTATGATCAAGTTTATCTATGAATAATATTTGAATATTCTTTGAATTCTTTTATGTATGATTGCGTTATCTTTGCAAGTCTCTTCGAATTATCAGTTTGGTTTGGCCTACTAGATTGATCTTTCTTGCCATGGGAGAAGTGCTTAGCTTTGGGTTCAATCTTGCGGTGTCCTTACCCAGTGACAGAAAGGGTTGCAAGGTACATATTGTATTGTTGCCATCGATGATAACAAGATGGGGTTTATATCATATTGCTTGAGTTTATCCCTCTACATCATGTCATCTTGCTTAATGCGTTACTCTGTTCTTATGAACTTAATACTCTAGATGCAGGCAGGAGTCGGTCGATGTGTGGAGTAATAGTAGTAGATGCAGGCAGGAGTCGGTCTACTTGTCACGGACGTGGTGCCTATATACATGATCATGCCTAGATAATCTCATAATTATTCGCTTTTCTATCAATTGCTCGACAGTAATTTGTTCACCCACCGTAATACTTATGCTATCTTGAGAGAAGCCACTAGTGAAACCTATGGCCCCCGGGTCTATCTCTTATCATATTTGCTTCCAATCTACTTTTATTTGCATCTTTACTTTTTGCATCTATATTATAAAATACCAAAAATATATTTATCTTATCATACTATCTTTATTAGATCTCACTTTCGCAAGTGGCCGTGAAGGGATTGACAACCCCTTTATTGCGTTGGTTGCGAGTTCTTTGTTTGTTTGTGTAGGTGCGTGGGACTTTTGAGGAGCCTCCTACTGGATTGATACCTTGGTTCTCAAAAACTGAGGGAAATACTTACGCTACTATTTCTGCATCACCCTTTCCTCTTCAAGGAAAACCAATGCAAGCTCAAGATGTAGCAATGCACCTGCACAAAAGATCAAACGCTTGCACCCAATGCGATAAAGGGGTTGTCAATCCCTTCACGGTCACTTGCAAAGGTGAGATCTGATAGAGATAGATAGAACTAAACAAAAGATAAAATATTTGGGTTTTTTGGTTTATAGATCTGAAAATAAAAGATTGCAAAATAGTAAATCAAAAACTAATATGATGGAAAATAGACCCGGGGGCCATAGGTTTCACTAGAGGCTTCTCTCATGAAGGCAAATCATACGGTGGGTGAACAAATTACTGTCGAGCAATTGATAGAAAAGCGCAAAATTATGATGATATTCAAGGCAATGATTACGCAATATAGGCATCATGTATATGTCAAGTAGACCAAAACGATTTTGCATCTACTACTATTACTCCACACATCGACCGACTCCTGCCTACATCTAGAGTATTAAGTTCAAGAGAACATGGTAACACCTTAAGTAAGATGACATGATGTAGAGGAATAAACTCAAGCAATATGATGAAAACCCCTATCCTCGATGGCAACAATTCAATACGTGTCTCGCTACCCCTACTCTGTCACTGGGTGAAATCATGCAAGATTAAACCCAAAGCTAAGCACCTCTCCCATTGCAAGAAAAACCAATCTAGTTGGCCAAACCAAACCAATAGTTCGATGAGAAATACAAAGATATCAAATCATGCATATAAGAATTTAGAGAAGATTCAAATAATATTCATAGATAAGGTGATCATAAATCCACAATTCATCGGATCTTGACAAACACAGCGTAATAGAAGATTACATCGGATAGATCTCCAAGAACATCGAGGAGAACATGGTATTGAGAAACAAAGAGAGAGAAGAAGCCATCTAGCTACTGGCTATGGACCCATAGGTCTGTGGTAAACAAAGAGAAAGGGCAATGGACTTGATGTGGATGCCCTCTGTGATCGAATCCCCCTCCGACAGGATGCCAGAAAAGGCCCCAAGATGGGATCTCACGGGAATAGAAGGTTGCGGCGGTGGAAAAGTGTTTTTTATGGATGCTTTTAGTGGTTCTGGAATATATGTGAATATATAGGAGGAAGATCTAGGTCAGGAGGTCACTGAGGGGCCCACAAGGTAGGGGGCACGCCCCACCCCCTCGGGCGTGCCCTCCACCCTTGCCGCCGCCTCGTGGCTCGTCTGACTTGCACTCCTAGTCTTCGGGTGTCTTCTAGTCCAAGAAAAATCATCATGAAGTTTTATTCTGTTTGGTCTCCATTCAGTATTCCTTTTCCGCGAAGCTCAAAAACAAGGAAAAAACCAGAAACTGGCTCTGGGCTCTAGGTCAATAAGTTAGTCCCCAAAATAATATAAAATAGCATATTAGTGCATATAAAACATCCAATATAATAGCATGGAACAATCAAAAAATTTAGATACGTTGGAGACGTATCAGTATCCAGCCTCATGAGGCTACCATGACGTAAGCCATGACGACCAAGGCAGGCAGGCGCTAACGGGCGCAGAGGAGGCAGTTTGCTCTTTGGTGCTAAGGAGGCAAGGACAGGCATGGGTTCCCGATGAATCTGGCAAAGGTTTCCATTCCGGTGCAAGAAGACCAAGGCCGCTAGCACGGCAGGACGGATGTCATCGCCAGCCCATAGCTGCGTCACGACCACAAGCTTTGCAGGTGAAGACCACCTTTCATCGGGATAAGATGTACTACTTGTCCCCTTTCAAATTGGTCACTGTGGGATCCCTTTCCGCCTATGTTTAGGGGGAAGAGGACCGAGGCCACTATAAATATAGGTTAGCCACCACCGTAGAAGGGGTCAACTCATTCCCTCACCCCCGAACCTCGCGAGGTTGTTCATCCCTTGTACTAGTTCATCCTCAGCCCCTCGTGAGGCCAATCCACCACAAAGCAGGAGTAGGATCTTACACCGTAAGGTGGCCCGAACCTGGGTAAACTGCCGTGTCCATCTTCTTCCTTGTTCGTGTGAATCGAGCTAGGCCGTGGAGCGACGAGCTGGTAGGCTGGATAGGTTCAGTTCTTCACACGCACCCCAGAGTTTGAACCTTTCTTGGGTCTGCGGAGCCCTGAATCCGACACATTTAATGTGCATAATTCAAATTTGAACTACAAGCACATGCTCAAGTGCACCAAAGTTGGTTGAAAAATCACATTTGTGTCATTGTGTGAATTTCTAGGTCCCATGCAAGAAATGGGAATGAAATTCAAACATTTGGGCATCGTGGCTTGGCCGGGAACATTGAGAAACTTGGTTTTTAAATTCCTGTAAATCCAAAACTCGCCTCAAAATCATGAATTTGGCATGGTGTCATGTCATGGCACCAACATGTTGTGGTAAAGAATTTGGCCGAATTGGGACAAGCTTTGGTATAAGCTTTTTGCAAACCGGAGCTTCTCTCAAGAAGGCTCATGGTTCCGAGAGGAACATGTCACCTTTGTGTGCGAAACAACATACGCTGCACTCCCCCTCTTGCTTTTTTTACAGAGCCAACATAGAACTATACGAGCGTCATGTTAAAATTTGGAATTATTCCGGGTTCGTTTGGCCTTTTTATGCATTAATTGAGTTTCTGGGCATTTAATGTGCATAATTCAAATTTGAACTACAAGCACATGCTCCAGCGCACCAAAGTTGGTTGAAAAATCACATGTGTGTCCTTGGGTGAATTTCTAGGTCCCATGCAAGAAATGGGAATGAAATTCAAACATGTGGGCATCGTGGCTCAGCCGAGAACATTGAGAAACTTGGTTTCTAAATTCCTGTAAATCCAAAGCTCGCCTGAAAATCATGAAAGTTGGCATGGTGTCATGTCATGGCACCAACATGTTGTGGTAAAAATTTGGCCAAATTGGGACAAGTTTTGGGTATAAGCTTCTTGCAAACCGGGGCTTCTATCAAGAAGGCTCATGGTTCCGAGAGGGAACGTGTCACCTTTGTGTGCGAAACAATATACGCTGCCTCCCCCCCTTGATTTTTTTATAGAGGCAACATAGAAATATATGAGTGTCGTGTTAAAATTTGGAATTATTTCGGGTTTGTTTGGCCTTTTTATGCATTAATTGAGTTTCTGGGCATTTAATGTGTATAAATCAAATTTGAACTACAAGCACATGCACCGGTGCACCAAAGTTGGTTGAAAAATCACGTGTGTGTCCTTGGTTGAATTTCTAGGTCCCATGCAAGAAATGAGAATGAAATTCAAACATTTGGGCGTCGTGGCTCGGCCAGAAGCATTGAGAAACTTGGATTTTAAATTCCTGTAAATCCAAAACTCGCCTAAAAATCATGAAACTTGGCATGGTGTTATGACATGGCACCAACATGTTGTGGTAAAAATTTTGTCCGGATTAGGACAAGCTTTGGTATAAGCTTCTTGAAAATCAGAGCTTCTCTCAAGAAGGTTCGTGGTTCTAAGAGGGAACGTGTCACCTCAGTGTGCGAAACGACATACACTGCCTTTTCCCGCCTTGATTTTTTGACAGAGGCAACATAGACCAATAGGAGTTTCATGCTAAATTTTGGAATTATTCCGGGTTCGTTTGGCCTTTTTTATAGATCAGTTGATTTTCCAACCATTTAATATGCATACTTCAAATTTGAACTACAAGCACATGCGTGCGCCAAAGTTGGTTGAAAAATCATTTATGTGTACTTGGGTTAATTTCTAGGTCCCATGCAAGAAATGGGAATGGAATTCAAACATCTGGGTGTCATGGCTCGGCCGGAAACATCGAGAAACTTTGTTTTTTAAATTCCTATAAATCCAAAACTCGCCTGAAAATCATGAAACTTGCATGGTGTCATGGCATAGCACCAACATCTGGTAAATTTTTTGTCCGATTTGCGAAGGCACACACATTAACAACCAACAAAGTCATTTTGGAACAAGTGATGTCACGTTACAATCAGAAACACAAGTATTATTGAAACAGTGGGCATTCTACTTTCCATTTACATGCCGCCACGCGTCCCCTTTATTATTGGCTAGGAGGCGCCATGCGGGGTAGCTATTTGAGTACGGAAGGCGTGCGATCATACCCCTGCGTGCTTATTGGGAGGAGAGCCCTTTGACCTCCATTCACCGCCCACCTCGCTCCCCGTGCCTCCATTAATGGCACCCGAGCCCCTTGTTTTATGGCGTGGCTATGTCTCACTGGATTGAGATTTAAGAGAGAGAAAAGAAAATCTAAAAAGAAATTTTTGCATGGATCTTAATGAAGATCTGACGGACATATATAACATCGACTGCGACTTATAGCAAGACTGATATGAATATATAAGGACGATGATGGTGGATAATAATTGTCTTACATATTTATAAAGATAATTAAAATTTCCACATGCGGCAACGCCCGAAATACACAAGGGCAAAGGGAGTAAGATGCAGAGAACGATCTGGCTCGCTGATCTCTACTTTCTTGATGCGCTGCAGGCCGCGGAGACTAGTTCTCGCAGTGAGCGGCGATGATCTCTTTCATGTCCTCAATATGTTGTGTGGCAGCATCCAATGATTGCTCCACTAGCCTTTCGCATTCCATGCGGAGCATGGCATTCTCGTCCATCAGTTTCTTGACGATGACTCCCGTCCTCTTCAACAAGGCAGTGGTCTCCTCGTGCTCCTTCACCCTTCCGGCAATCTTTGCCCTCAGCAAGTCGCGCTCTATGCGGACCTTCGCCTTGTCCTTCCCTAGTCCCCGGATGACGCCGGTAGCATTTTCAAACAAGGCATTTATCTCGTCCTGCAGCTTCATCCAGCCGGAGATCCGATCCATCAGGTCATCGAGCATAGTGCGCATGCGCCTGTGAGAGTCCTCGCCTGCCTGCGAGACATTTTCCCAGGCCTTCGCGGTGTGGGAGGACCTCTCTGCTGCATTCACGGTGCCGAGGGACATCTTTGTTGCTTCCGCGGTGCGACCGGACCAGTCTGCTGCATCGGCGGCGCGGCGGGACCTCTGTGCTGCTTCGGCAGCATGGTGGGACCTTTGTGCTGCTACGGCGACGCGACAGGACATGTCGGCTGCTTTCGCGACGAGGTGGGACATCTCTGGTGCTTCCGCTTCCATGCTCGCCTCTCCCTGGTAGTAATCTCTTGACCCATAACTCATGTGGGCCATGGCAGACGCAAGGGAACGATGATAAAAGACTTGTTTGTTTTTGTGGATGAGGAGTTGAGGAGGAACGTGCAGTCATCTTGAAGTAGGTAGTATTTATAACCAAGTACTAATACACTCCTTAGTGGGAAACCGTTTATGTTTTGATCGGTGTGAGTAGGTTTGCAATTAAATATAGCGTGGTAGTAATTTGGAATGTGACAGGACGCAAGCTCAAAATGTATTAAAGGTTCTAGTTTCGAAGTGCGGCACTATTCCCGGATGGCGTAATGTGGGCATGCGTTCTCGGCCGCTTACGTGGTGTTTGCACCATAGGGTGCACCGCAATAGGCGATGTCAGTACACGTCTTGTTCCATCAATCGTGAACGTTCATTATTACCATCACACACGCTTCTTTTAAATAGAATGTGTGCCCGTCTAGCGCACACACCTTGATTTGTCTAACTGTTTTTTGTTGTTGTGACTAATCGCAAACAGTTCATCCGTGTGAAGTGTATGCCATCAATCGCAGACACCTTGATCTAGCTGACCGTTTCTGTTGTGTTGTCTAATCACAAATAGTTCATCCGAGTGGACTGTATATATGCCGTCAATCGCACACACACCTTGATCTACCCGACTGTTTCTGTTGTGTTGCCTAATCACAAATAGTTAATCTGGGTGAAATGTATGTCGTATATCGCACACACCTTCATCTGGTTGCCCATTTCTGTTGTTAAGCTCATCACAAACAGTTCATTCGAGTGAACTGTATTCCACGCATTGCACACACAACTACAATCTGAAACGTGTTTGTTGTCTCCATCATCGCAAATGTTTTGCATCTTTTTTGACAGTTTTTTTACATCACCATTTGCGATTAATGCATCACACACAATTTCGTCAAGGTCTCTGATTGTAGTGTCGCATTGGCAGCATCCTGCAGCAGTGTCATCATGACTAGCATAACTATCCCTCCCTTGTCACCGGATTTTGAAGTTCTTTACTTCAAACAGAAATAAGGAGAAAACCTTAAGGATGCTTGGTATAGGTTAATGGAATCTTACCGTGTTTTCTCTGTAAAACGGGATTTAAAAATTTCGCTTTGCAGTTTCTATATAGGTTTGACCATGCACCATAGACAACTTTTGGATTTTGCTGCAAAAGGGAATTTTATTGAGTGTGATGCCAATATTGCCTATGAAATAATAGAGGGGATATTGGGGGTTACACCACCAAAAAAGGGATTTGCTTTTACTCAAGAGGGGATTCAAATGTTAGACAAATTAGGTGATATGTAGAAAAATTTGGTTGAGTTGCAAAAGTCTAACGAACCCCTAAAAAATATTAGCGGAAATCTCAGTCGCATGAACACTTTGATTACTCTATGTAATAAGTGATTGGATATTCTAGATCTTAAAATGGCCTCACTTCCTGAGAATAATGGGAAGC
The DNA here is from genome assembly GCF_018294505.1 of Triticum aestivum. NCBI lineage: Eukaryota > Viridiplantae > Streptophyta > Magnoliopsida > Poales > Poaceae > Triticum > Triticum aestivum. The sequence goes on along the minus strand of NC_057801.1, from coordinate 419,829,831 downwards.
GTAAAGAACCTCCTAGGTTTGAGAAAACTCCTACAAAGATTATCAAAACCAAAGATGACAACACTTGAAACTATGCATTATGCCTAGCTAGGGGCGTAAGACAATAGTGCTAGTTGGGAGGCAACCCAATAGTTATCTTTTAATTTTTGTTTCTTTTTTGTTTGTAAATAGGCACACAATTATGCTACTTTTATGATTTTGTTTTTTGTGTTTTAATTAGTGTTTGTGCCAAGCAAAGCCTTTGGGATGATTTGGTTGATAGTTGCTTTGATTCTGTGCATAAGCAGAAACTTTTGCATCTAGTAGCAGAGTTAATGTGATTTGTTGGAGCGTGATAAGTTTCTGAATACATGATTGATATACAAATTGCCCATGTTGTTGTAAATTTTTAGAATTTTTGAAGTTATAGAAGTATGGTCGATGTTCAGATTGCTACAGACTGTTCTATTTTTGACATAATCTGTTTTTGATGCATTGTTTTGCTTGTTTTGATGAAACTATGGATTGTATCGGGGGGTATAATCCATGGAGAAGTTAGAATAAAGTAGGTATAATGCAAAATAAAATATGAATGGGTTTGCAACAGTACTTAAAGTAGTGATTTGCTTTATTATACTAACGGATCTCACGAGGTTTTGTTGAGTTTTGCGTGATTGAAGTTTTCAAGTTCTGGGTGAGATCACAATGGATGAAGGAATAAGGAGTGGAAAGAGCCTAAGCTTGCGGATACCCCAAGGTAATATTCAAGGACTCCCAAGCAACTAAGCTTGGAGATGCCTCGAAAGGCATCCCCTCTTTCTTCTACTACCAACTATCGGTAATTTTACTTGGAGCTATATTTTTAGTCGTCACATATCACGAGTTTTGCTTGGAGCGCCATGTATTATATGAGTCTTTGTTTTGTTTTCTTTTTAGTTTTTCACAATCATCCTTGTGGAACACAGTTATTTGAGAGAGTCGCACGCTTATCATGATTTGCTAGAGTACTCTATGTGCTTCACTTAAATCTTTTGAGCTAGGCAGTTGCTCTAGCGCTTCACTTATATCTTTTTGAGCACGATGGTGGTTATATCTTAAAGAAATACATACACTCTCATGCTTCACTTATATTATTTTGAGAGTTGATAAGATTAAATTTTGAAGAAATATTTTCACTCTCATGCTTCACTTATATTATTTTGAGAGTTGATAAGATTAAATTTTGAAGAAATACCTGCACTCTCATGCTTCAATTATTGTCGTGGTGATCTCACGGCATATGCCATGGGATGTCTTAAAGTGGGGGGCTACGGGAGGACGCCGGTGGGTTCCGGGGCGAGGTTAGCACGCGCAGGTGTCTGACACGAGACGTACCCAGGTTCGGGCCCCCCGAAGAGGTAACACCCCTAGTCCTGCTGAATGTAATATGGAGAGCACAAGGGCTACAAGGTTGCTCCTGGAGCTGTTCAGGTGCAAGGAGGGAGAAGGGGCTGACCCTTTGCCTGACCTCTGGTAAGTGTGTGCGTTCGGGTGTGTTCTAGCAAAGGATCGACCCTCTACATGGAGGGGCACCGGGGGTCTTATAGGCTGCCCCCTGGGTTACGGTGGTAATATGACCTAGGTGTGGGGCCTTGGTGTCGTCGTCTAGAGGCCGATAATAGGGCCCGCTAGGTCGCCGGACCCGCCAGGTCCACCGAGCGCGGGCCACACCAGTTTGCACGACATTGTGACCCGTCTTGTCTGGCGTCATGGAGTGGTTGGCACTGTGTGGCTACAGTGCCACGTTGCCCGGCTGTCGTCCGCCCCGGTCAACAGTACGGGGGAGCGTTGTAGTCATGCTTGCTTTGGTCAGCGTGGGTAGGTAGCGCACTGTGGCCACACCTGCCCCGTCGTGGGGAGTTGTCTTGTCGTACGTCCCGATGGGACGACCGCTGACCCGCGGTTAGTGGGTGGCTGGGTTGCCATGCCGGGCCGACTCGCGCTGGGGAGCCAGCCAACGACCCGGCCGGGTTGAGGGGCGCCTGCCGCCCCGATGTTTTAAAAAGGGATCCGGGTTCCGCAGCCTACCTGGTTGTGACCCCCCGACACTTATATCTTTTTGGGAGTTGATAATAGCAATGGTAATTTAAACAAGATATGAATTTGGGCCCAAAGTGATGGATATCCAAGAGGGATATAACAAAAACTTTCATATAGATCATTGGATATGATAAAATTGATTCTTTGCAATAGTTTTGCGATATGGAGATAATAATATGTGAGTCATGTTGGTGAGCAATTGTGCCTTATTAAGAATATTAGTGTTAAGGTTTGTGATTCCCTATGCATGCACATAAAGTCAATAGTTATGCAACGAAGTTACATCCCACTTATGGTGCATTATTCAGCGTTAGTTATTTTCAATGCATGCTTATGACCGTTCTCACTTTTTGGTTGGTCCCTTCTCAATCTATTTGCTAGCCTTAATTTGTACTAAGCGGGAATGCTGCTTGTGTTGGGGAACATAGTAATTTCAAAAAAAATTCTATGCACACGCAAGATCATGGTGATGGCATAGCAACGAGAGGGGAGAGTGTTCGTCCACGTACCCTCGTAGACCAAAAGCGGAAGCGTTAGCACAACGCGGTTGATGTAGTCCTACGTCTTCACGATCCGACCGATCCAAGCACCAAACGTACGGGGCCTCCGAGTTCAGCACACGTTCAGCTCGATGACGATCTCCGGCCTCCGATCCAGCCGAGCTCCGGAGATGAGTTCCGTCAGCACGACGGTGTGGAGACGATGATGATGTTCTACCGGCACAGGGCTTCGCCTAAACTCCGTGACGATATGACCGAGGTGGAATATGGTGGAGGGGGGCACCGCACACGGCTAAGGAACGATCCGTAGATCAACTTGTGTGTCCATGGGGTGCCCCCCCGCCCCCATATATAAAGGAGGAAGGGGGGAGGCCGGCCGGCCCCTTTGGGCGCGCCAAGGGAGGAGGAATCCTCCTCCTAGTAGGAGTAGGACTCCTCCTTTCCTACTCCTACTAGGAGGAGGAAGGAAGGGGGAGAGGGGGAAGGAAAGGGGGGGGGGGCGCCGCCCCCCCTCCTAGTCCAATTCGGACCAGAGGGGGGAGGGTGCGCGCGGCCCATGCTGGCCGCCCCTCTCTCCTTTCCCCTAAGGCCCATGAGGCCCAATACTCTCCCGGGGGGTTCCGGTAACCCCTCCGGCACTCCAGTTTTCTCCGAAATCACCCGGAACTCTTCCGGTGTCCGAATATAGTCATCCAATATATCAATCTTTATGTCTCGACCATTTCGAGACTCCTCGTCATGTCCGTGATCACATCTGGGACTCCGAACAAACTTCGGTACATCAAAACTTGTAAACTCATAATAAAACTATCATCGTAACGTTAAGCGTGCGGACCCTATGGGTTCGAGAACTATGTAGACATGACCTAGAACCATTCTCGGTCAATAACCAATAGCGGGACCTGGATGCCCATATTGGTTCCTACATATTCTACGAAGATCTTTATCGGTCAAACCGCATAACAACATACGTTGTTCCCTTTGTCATCGGTATGTTACTTGCCCGAGATTTGATCGTCGGTATCCAATACCTAGTTCAATCTCGTTACCGGAAAGTCTCTTTACTCGTTCCGTAATACATCATCTCATAACCAACTCATTAGTTACAATGCTTACAAGGCTTAGGTGATGAGTATTACCGAGAGGGCCCAGAGATACCTCTCCGACAATCGGAGTGACAAAACCTAATCTCAGATTTTGCCAACCCAACATGTACCTTCGGAAACACCTGTAGAGCACCTTTATAATCACCCAGTTACGTTGTGACGTTTGGTAGCACACAAAGTGTTCCTCCGGTAAACGGGAGTTGCATAATCTCATAGTTGCAGGAACTTGTATAAGTCATGAAGAAAGCAATAGCAGTATACTAAACGATCAAGTGCTAGGCTAACGGAATGGGTCATGTCAATCACATCATTCTCCTAATGATGTGATCCCATTAATCAAATGACAACACATGTCTATGGTTAGGAAACATAACCATCTTTGATTAATGAGCTAGTCAAGTAGAGGCATACTAGTGACTATATGTTTGTCTATGTATTCACACATGTATCATGTTTCCGGTTAATACAATTCTAGCATGAATAATAAACATTTATCATGATATGAGGAAATAAATAATAACTTTATTATTGCCTCTAGGGCATATTTCCTTCAGCTTGTGCATCCAACTCCTTAAACCCAAAGTTGTGCCAAATGAGTCCACCATACCTACCTATATGCGGTATTTTCATGCCATTTCAAGTAAATTTGCATGTGCCAACTCTAACTTTTAAAAATGACTTTCCGTTTTGTGTGCCCGTACCACTCATGAAGCGGCAGGGGGTGGCCAATATTTTCCATGCTAGGTATTTTATTATCACGATGATTGTTCATTCACTTCTCATTGCATGAGAGTGTGGCAGGTAATATGGATGCCCAATCCCGAAATGAAAAAAAATGATGATAATAAAATACTTGGAAAGTGTTGGTATGGAAGACACCTGTGGATACGGCTAGCCATGGATTGTGAAAGAATGGTGGAAAGGAAATAAACTTCATTTTCTGTTTAGGAACCGCCTATAATTTGTCTAGCATGGAAGTTATTATGAATTCTTGGTCATTTTTGTTGACAAGAAAAGCATGCCTCCCAAAATAATTTTATCTCTAATTTAAGCCATGAGCTTTGGCACCTCTTCAAATCTCTGCTTCCCTCTGCGAAGAGCCTATCTATTTATTTTTATGCAATTTTTATTTGTAATTTGAGTCTCCATCTTCTCTTACAAAGCACCAACTAGGGAGCACTATTGTCATACTTTTGCATTGGATTTAGCTAATGTTGGGTGTGTTTCATGAATGGATGAATGATTGAGCATAATGGGCTAGGGATAACTTTTTTAAGCGTTGGTATGTTGAAATACATGGCTGCTTGTTAGTATGCTTGAGTATACTACCAAACATATTCATCATATATTCTTTTCTTTTGTAGCATGGAGATTTGGACTTGAATGCTTTAAAGTAATAGTCTATAGTTTGACATGAAGACATCAATTCCACATCAAAAAATTTATTTTTATCATTTACCTGCTCGAGGATGAGCAGGAATTAAGCTTGGGGATGCTTGATACGTCTCCAACGTATCTATAATTTTTGATTGTTCCATGCTATTATACTATCAATATTGGATGTTTTATATACACTTTCGAACAATTATATATCATTTTTTTGGGACTAACCTATTAACTTAGTGCTCGGTGCCAGTTGCTATTTTTTTGCTTGTTTTTAGTTTTGGAGAATATCAGTACCAAACGAAGTCGAAATGCCATGAAACTTTTTGGAGATTATTTTCTGGCAATAAGAGACCCTGAAAGCTTCCGGAGGGGATGAGAAGAAGGAGCTATGGCCCACGAGACACCAAGGCGCGCCCCTGGTGGCTTACGGGGCCCATGTGGCTCCGTTTGACCTAACTTTCGTCTCTATAAATTCTCTAAAATCGTGAAACTAATAGACGAGTCCACGAAATACTTTTTCCGCTGCTGCAAGTTCCTGTTCTTGACAGATCCCATATGGAGGCCTTTTTCGGCACTCTGCCGGAGGGGGATTCGATCAAGGAGGGGCTCTATATCATCCTTTCTGCCCTTCCCATGATGCGTGAGTAGTTTACCACAAACCTTCGTGTCATAGTTAGTAGCTAGATGCCTTCTTCTCTCTATTTAATCTTCAATAGAATGTTCTCCTCGATGTTCTTGGAGATCTCACTACTAGGAAAAGGGCTATAGATGATATGGACACTAATGGCGCACCAGACATGTGGTGCGCCACTACTATATACTAATGGCGCACCATGTGTTGGTGTGCCATTACTGTCCAAATACTAATGGCGCACCATATTCACGGTGCGCCATTAGTAACAAATTTTTTTATATTTTTTTTCAAAACTAGTAATGGCGCACTAGGGGATAGTGCGCCATTACTAGTTAAACTAGTAATGGCGCACCACATCGACGGTGCGCCACTAGTAATTTTTTTTATTTTTTTCAATTTTTTTTTCAAAACTAGTAATGGCGTGTCAGGGGATAGTGCGCCATTACTAGTTAAAACTAGTAATGGCGCACCACATCCACGGTGCGCCACTAGTAAAAAAATTATTTTTTTTAATTTTTTTAATTTTTTTTAATTTTTTTCAA